>NC_061079.1:3124487-3259487 GCF_021917145.1 Hypomesus transpacificus
GAGGACAATACAAATACATTTGATGTGATTTGATTTTACTTAGTAACCAGCCTTGTGTCTACTAACTTACTGCTACAGCTTATGAATCTGCTGAATGTGTGTGTACACCTAACGTGTGTGTGTACACCTAATAGATGTGTGTGTGTGTTCACCTACTGTTGATTACTGAGCTGAGCTGTTTACAAAGCGGGCAACTGCTCAGGAAAAATCTGGCAACTGCTCAGTCTTCCAGCTGCCATGTTCTTGTGTTCAGCTTATCTGTCGTCCTCTCTACTTCCTATCTGCTCAAACAGGGCTTGTTGTTCTTTACTGGAAACTATGAAGAAGGGATCAAACACTGCTTTTTTCACTTGTTGGAGGGGAGGGAGGGGGCAGGGAGATGGGGGGCCAGGGAAATGGGGTGGGCGGGTTGTCTTATCCAAGCAGGCTGACAGTATTCATCTGACGTGTAATTATGCATCTGTTGTGTTGGTAATTTGAATGTACTTCCTTTTTAGGCCTTTGCCACCACACACAACATCAATTTTAGTTAAACATTTTCACGGTTGGCTTGTTCTATAATTTTTACCATAAACATCAGGATCGTGTTATGGCTAGAATCAGGCCCTTCTCTCCAAATGCAGTTGGTCACAACACAGTGAATGGACGTAACCAGGCCCCCCCTGAACCTTCCAGCACCAGGGACAGCAATGCCAGCAGGTGGAGTGGGCAGAGTTTTCTGCGACACGCCCTGCTAACAGACAGACTGGTTGGTGCCCATCAGCTCTCAGCGATCCACAAACCAGAGCAGGCAGGGACAACGAGTGCTTCAGAGTGGGTGAGGGCAACATATTATTTGAGAGTTAAATCCTTCCTGCTCTTCGCCCCCCCACGTGCAGGACTGGTAGACCATCTTTCAGGAGCTTGGCTCTTGAAGATAAGACACAATGGAAAAACATCTACTGGGATTTAACTGTTTTTTCTTTCTGTTTGTCCTTACATGCACAAGCCGTGCAACCCATCTTTTTCTGTCTCCGACTCAAGATTGTGTACGTCAAAGCCATCAAACTCTGTGGTTGTCACAGTGTGTACATACAATATGTATGTGGTGTGTGTACCTGTGTGAGTATGTTTGGGTGTGTACATGTTGTGTGTGTGTATGTGTGTGTGAGAGAGATCTGTAAATGAGGTCAGACTGCGCCCCAAACCAACATGGCGCTACAGAGGCTCTTCGCCATCTTCCCTTCCTCCCATGGTGCACCTGGGTGTTGTGACTGTTCCTTGCCTGTTGTGGTTGTTGTTTGTGTTGTTGGGGATTTGTTGTTTTGATAGGTTTTGTTTCGGTGTTGTTATTGTGGTGGTGCTGGTGGTATTGGTATTGACGTCAGTTTTAATCCCTCCAGTAGGTAGAGGAGGGATTATTATCTGACTGGGATTAATGATGCAGCTTCCAACAGTAAAGGACCAGAACCACAACCTTGAATAGAACGCATAACAGCTGTCTAAAAACCAGAACCAGAACACACTACAGTTCTCGAAAGATCAGAACAAGAACCAGATCAAGACTAAGGGAGAGGAGAGGAGGAGAAGAGGAGGGGATTAGAGTACTAGGTCGGTATTGAGAAGTGGAACACATTTAGATGCATTAGAGCAGACGGTGTTCTCCCGGATCTCATTTATCATCATGCTAATGGTGCACAGTCTCCATGGAGACAGCACAGCGTGTGTGCATGTCAGTGTGATTGTGTGTGGGTGCGCATGTCTGTGTGCGCGTGTGTGTGTGCGTGTTGGCGAGTGTGCGTGCATGCGTGTATGCGTGTTTGTGTTCATGTAAACACACTGTTAGATCTAATGAAGACATTCTCTGACTGAGACAAATGAACTCCACATACCCACGGGGAACACCTCTTACACACCCATATGCACACACACGTGCATGCACGCACACACACACACACAGAGACATAAACCGAAAGCACACAAATACACGTTCACAAACACACAGACCGACATCAGACAAACACACACAGACATACACACAAATATACATTCACAGGAAAAGAGAGGGAAGGCGAGGAGAGGTGAGTACAGAGGAGAGGAGTGAGGGGAGGAGAGGAGGGGAACAAAAGTGTTTCTCTGGGAAAACGGCTCTGACATCATGGTGCCATGGAGACCCACCCACTGGAAAGAGAGAGAGAGAATGAGGGAGACAGAGACGGCTGGAGAGAGAAAACAAGAGGCAAATTCACTGGTGAGATTGATTTCAGCAGTGAGAGAAGCCCTTCAAAATCAACACATCTCTGCACATCTCCTCCCTTTTCACCCTGCCCCCCACCCCCCATGTATGACATGGATGTCTGAGTGAATTACCCAATCAATATCTGGCGTTTACCCAGGTGGTCTTTCTGATTGGCTGTCAGGAGCTCTTGGCATAGCTCCATGGCTACGGGCCAGGTAGGTGGAAGAGTGTTTGTTCACACACACACTGACACACACTGACACACACATACACACAATCTCATACACACATTTATATATAAACACTCACACACACATCAGATCACACATACACCACGCTCCATCAAAAAGAAAGCTCAGAATGAAAGGATGGAGAAAGGACAGATGTAGAAATGTGTGTGTTTGTGTGTGAGAGAGTGTATTTGTTCGGGTGTGTGTGTGTGTAAGGCATGGGCAGTCAAGCCTTTCAGCTTTGCTTCAGCACACAGGCAGGCACAGACAATCTGCCTCTCAATCACTCACAATCCTGCTCACATAGGCCTGTGTGTGTTTGTGTGTGTGTGTGTGTGTGTCAGCCTGGCTTCACAGCCTGTGTCCGTGTAGAATATGTACATATCTCTCTGCTTGTCAGCTTCCTCAAATAACTTTCACAAGCTGGCTCCTCTCCTCTATACCTCTCTGCTCTGCTCACCATCTCCATTTTCTCCTGACTTCTCCTCCTCTCCTCCTTTCTTTACGTCCACCCTCTCCTCTCCCATTTTCTCCTCTTCTTTCCTCCCTTCTCTCATCGCTTGTCCTCCTCTCCTCTCACATGCTGATTTCACACTGGACCCTGATCCTAATGCCGATCACGTCGAACATGGCCAACAGGCAAACCTCCTGCTATTGTTACTTTAGGCAGATCATGCACACACACACACACTTGTGCATACACACATACACACATGCATACACGCACACACACCGTCATCCTCTTTGTATATCTCTCTCTCCCTTGTCTTGTTCGCCTCCATGACAGTGTCTGACAACAATCTGATCACACACACATATATGTACACACACACACACCCACTCTCAGTTATTAGGACACTCAAGCGTGTTTATGCATGAGGCCCTGCTGCCATGGCAACCTGTGCTTGGTAGAGAAGGTGCCACAGGAGGATCTGAGACACTTGAATGAATGACACGAGTTCTGACGTCTGTGTGCGTGTGCCTAGACCAGGCCAAACAAGGCCAGGCCAGGCAAGACCAAATGTCTATTGAAGTCTAGGAGCAGTTTATCATCCACCAACGTGTAGCTGGATATGCCCTGTCACAACGCATCAGATTAAAGACTGGATGTGTGAGAAAATGTGTGTGTGTCAGGGATGTGTGTTCTAAGGCCTACCCAAAAATGAAAATATCTCAGAAAAATGATGCACCGGGTGCACATCGCAAAGTAAATAAGAAAAAAAACATGCCTATCCATATTTTTCTAGGCCTACCCAAAAATATGATTCTGGCTACGCCCCTGGTGTGTGTGTGTATGTAAGGGTGTGTGTGTGTGTGTAGTGTCTGTGCGTGTGTGTAGTGTCTGTGCGTGTGTGTAGTGTCTGTGCTTGCATATGAGAGAGTGTGCGTGCTTCAGTGTGTGTGTGTGTGTGTGTGTGTACCTTCAGTCTCTCGGAGACCCCGTCCGTGAAGCTGATGGTGAACTCCTCCACCTTGGGAACCTTCAGCCTCTTCTTCTCTGTCTGGAACTCAGTCCTGGTCTTCACCACCACCTGGATAGAAGAGGAGGAGGAGGGAAAGAGGGATAGGGAGAAGGATGGAAAGGAGGAGAGGGAGGGAGGGAGGGAGGGAGGGAGGGAGGGAGGGAGGGAGGGAGGGAGGGAGGGAGGGAGGGAGGGAGGGAGGGAGGGAGGGAGGGAGGGAAAAAGGAGGGAAAGAAGGAGGGAAAGAAGGAGTGGGAGAGATGGATAAAGAGAGCAAGAGACAGAGAGGGATGAATGGAGAGGGAGGGGGGTGGTGGAAGAAAGGGATGGTAGAAAGAGGAGGGAAAGTGGGATGATGAGGAGGAGGGAGAGAGTGACAGAGGGAGGGAGGAAGAAACGCAAAGAGAGAGGGAGATAGAGATAGATATATATTCAAATTAATTAGTATTTTCTGAAATTCATAGTGTGCATTGCAATAATCATCAAGTCAGACAAACAATCAGACAACTACGATAGCAACTAAAACAACAACAGCATCAACAACGAACAACAACAGACCGATACATACATCTTACCAATGTCCTCAGAGTACATTGATCTTTTATCCCTGTCCTGTATACCAGCCCAGGGAGTTTGGCCAAGTGTTTGTCACTTGTCTATACTGTGTAGTCTCTATTCACCTCTGTGATAACACAAAGACTGTGGCAGAAGTATGACATAGTGGCTACGTTAGAAAACATTGCAGACTTCAATGGTTGTTCCATTAAACACCCACTGCCAAACATTTACAATTTTGTCAACTGGCCCACAAGAAGAGGGAGGACATGTGCTTTGGAAACCCCATTTCTAGGGGAGAGAGAAAGAGAGAGGGAGAACAGGAAGAGGGAGAGGGAGGATGGAAGGATAGATAGATAGATAGGTAGATAAGAGTATTTCCAGAATCATGACACCCTCCCATCTCCTTACACCACTTCCTTCTCACGTCCCCATGACAACAAAAAGCCACTTGTCATGTGAAGCACAATCCCCACCCCTCATCCAATCACCTTGACAGTTCATTTTCCTCCTGAATTACTCTGCTGTCTCCAGGTGGCTTTCTTGTGTGATCTGAAGAAGCCTGTTAACATGATGATTGGCTGGTTCATTTCTCATTCTGGAGGAGATACACTGCAGTCTGAGAGTATGGCTAGCTGTGTGTGTCTGTGTGTGTGTGTGTGTGTGTGTGTTTATATGTGTGTGTGTATGTGTGGAAAATATGTGTGTGTGTGAGTGTATGTGTGATGTATGTAGATGTGTGCAAGCTATACTTACCTATAGTCTAACGGTACTCCAAATACACTATGACTATCTTACACCTTACTACACCTTGACTATTCTTCAATTGCAGTACAAATACACTAACTATATTCCCCTCTCTCTCCCTCTCTCTCTTTCTGTCCCTCCCTCCCTCTCTCTGTCTCTCTCTCTTTCCCTACCTCCCTCTCTGTCTCTCTCTTTCCCTCTTCCCTCTTTCTGTCTCTCTCTTCCCTGTCTCTCTCTTCCTTTCTTTAAGTTCATCTCTCCCTCCCTCCCTCCCTCCCTCCCTCCCTCCCTCCCTCCCTCCCTCCCTCTGTCTCTCCGACTTTCTTTTTCTGTCTCTGTTCCTCCCTTTCATTTTCTCTCGATCCTTCTCTCGATCCTTCTCTCTCCCTCCCTCCCTCTCTCCCTCCCTCTCTCTTCCTGCCCCACCCCCTGTATATCCTTCTCTACCTAATATTCCTTGTTAGGGATAAACACTCTACTCCTCCTCAAAGGTTACAGGCACCGAAACACACATACCACACACACTCAAACCCCTTTAAACACAGACACACAGATCACACCCACATATACCACACATACGAACATCCTGGCTCTCTTTCTATCACAACCACACAGGGGGAAATCTATGAGCATGGCAACTCTAATCACTAGTAATTACTGCCTCCATAGAATGGCTAAGTAGAGCACACAGTGTTATGATGCCCTGGTTCTCTGCCTAACCGTCTGGTACTCTGATCACCTGGTTCTCTGACAGTTTACCACCTGGTTCTCTGACTGCCTGGTTCTCTGCCTACTGACCGCCTGGTTCCCTGCCTTCTCTGACTGCTGACACATGCAGAAACACACACACAGAAACAAAAACCCACACACACGCACAAATATGTACACAAACAGACCCCTCCCCCCCACACACACACACACAGAGATACACACAGGCACATTGCCACTAGTCCTAGACTAACAATGATTTCCAGTGGTGGATAATCCAGCCTGGGATTAGGCTTAATCCTGCCTGTGAGTGTTGTGAGAGAAAGAGGAAGGGCTGCTTGGGGTAGTCTCAGCACATCCTCACTGTCACACACCAGGGAACACACACTCTGTATCCTCTGCCACATCAACACACTGTGGTTGAGATGTTGTTGTTCACCTGTAGTAAGATAGGCTACTATTTTTATGGGTAGCTGAGATATGGTTATGTGTGCAAGATATATTAACTATTGTCTAACAGTACTCCAAATACACTATGACAGTAGCTACACTTTAACTATTATTTAAAGGGGCAATTGACTGCAAAACCGATTTTACCTTGTCATTGTTGAAAAACGACAGTTCGGAGGGTAAACTGAACATACCGTGAATATCAAAGTCCATTGACACCTCTTTCCTATTCAAATCTCAAAAAGCAAAAATTTGGCTGTAAAACGCTAGCTTTTCAACAAAGCCACCGGTCCTACGTAGGACCGGTGATCGCCCTCTTATTGGCTCTGGTCTGTATCTTTGTCACGCCCCAGAATTTACATCCAGACCAGCCCGAGGTAGCGTCTATCTCCGATACTAGTTTAGCTGCGCGCTGCTCTGTGTAGGCTACGTATAAGGAATTACAAAGAAGAACGTTTTGAATTATAACAAGGATATTGAAAATGGACCACGGTCGTAAATGCTGTGTTCCAGGCTGTACAGGGAAGGCTAACACTCACAGTCTTCCCAAGGAGCCAAACATTCAACAGGCATGGCTGCTGTTGTCTATGAGAAGATCCCGGCGAAGTTCGACACTCAATCATTCATTTGCTCTGAACATTTCACCCAAGACAGTTTTGACAACCTTGGACAATTTCAAGCAGGATATGCTAGGAAGCTGAACCTGGAAAGAGGTGCTGTTCCAACCGTATGCTCATTGCAACCGCAAGCTAAGGACAGTATGATGTTGTGCTAACAGTTATTAGCAATGCTAACGTTTCCTGTATATAGCATACCAGGTAGAATGCTAAATACGTTTCTACACACATCAAATGACTCTAGCTAGACTAGCTGTAGTCGGCATTAGAAGGGAAGCTTCCGAAAAATAGCCAGAAAACGAACTGCAGTCTGGCTTATTGCTAACGCCTGTCTAGATAATCTATTTGAAAGAACTGGAGAAAGGCAGGTTCTAGATACAGGATACGTTAGCATTGCTATTAACTGTTACTAGTAACACTTAGACCAGGGGTCGGCAAGTAACTTGGGCCACGGGCCAGTATTTTTCCTCGCCACTAGACGGCGGGCCAGAGTCTGGGTTACTGCCTATTTAGACGCTGCGATAGGTGCCCTTGCGATACGTGCACTCGCAACAACTAGGCCTATATGGAGAATGGGTAGGTCTACTACAAATAGCTAACGATAATAAACCATGTGCATGAGCCCATTGGTGGTCTGTTAACGAACTGTATCAACATGGTCGTCACTGTCATCCCAACGTGGTGGGTCGTCATCGTTGGTGCACATAAATACTGTCATCAAGTGAGAATAGGATTACTAGGACCTAGTCAAGGTTTTAATGTGAGGTGAAATCGGAACTTCACATTAATGCGAGCAAAAATTTAATTTTTTACCTGGCTTTTTCAGTTCCTCCTGGGATCTTATCCCTTCCATTTTATTTTTTTCGCTTCAGCTTAATCTAGCTAACTCCCTCCACAACAATAAATTATGGTTTGTGTTTGAGAAACATGCGCGACAACTGAACTGCACTTTTTAATGCACGGTCTGATCATGCGCTTAATTAGATTAAAACATAATGTAGCCTATTAGCTTACTTTTCAGTCACACAGTAACTTAACAAACTTAAGGCATATCCTGTTATTCGGTGTGTGAAAAAAACAAAGAGAAAGCAGGCGATCTTCTGGCCCAATTTATAAGCGGGCAAAGCGGCCCACCGTGAATTCTCCCTATTCTCCCGATGGCCATTCCGGGCCTGAAACTATAAATTAATAAGCAATGTCGTGGGGGGTGCTATCGGGGTGCTTTGGTCTTTCTTGGGGGTGCTGAAGCACCTGCTAGCCCCTTCCTAGCGCTGCCATAGAGAGCGCTGCCCATGATTACTAACCATAACTGTGCTTTCACCTCAGGCGATCTGTCAGCCGTGAGGTGTAGCGATCATATGGTAGCGATGACATGGCGAAAAAATACTTCAGAAAAGTCAATAAGTGTATTCGACTTCATGCAGCGACGGCAGCGCCGACAGCCGGCTGCCTTGAAGCTGAGAATGCCATTGGTTACTTCAAGTCAACCGGGCTGCAGGCGACGCCGGCGCTGCATGAAGTCGACAACATCTAATGACACCATACCCAGTTTCCGGTTTCAAAATAAAAGTCGACGGGGAAAAAAACTTTATAAAAAATATATAATTGGAAATATTTTGACGGGCCAAATAAAATCGCTGGCGGGCCACAATTGGCCCGCGGGCCGCCTGTTGCCGACCCCTGACTTAGACTGTAGGCATGTAAACAAGTTTAGCTTGCTAGTTAATGCAAGAGCATAGGTAGAATGTGTGATAATTTAGCCTAGTTTATTGGCAATGGGGCTAACGTTGATTCATGTTCCTGACTGTTTCATTCAAATAAATAACCTGTGTAATGAAAATCTACAATTCACGATGCATGTTTGTCCAGATCTTTGTCATGTTATTTTACAGCAAGATATCTAGAGCTAGCCTAGCTAACTAACTGAAGCCGAGTAGAATCAGGATATGGTTTGGTTGCTAAGCTGTAGCCTAACGTTCTACCCACCTGAATCAATCCAGTTTGCTTCAACAACAGAAGTGGAAACAAGTAATGTTATCATTTCAAATGATATATAGTCAATCTGTTGAAAACAGTGTTGTGTACACAATAGATTTATTTGCGCATTTTTATTTCAAGTCTCCAACTTCGGTGTTGCTGTTGGCCTGTTGCGTTTTTGCTCCCAGCTTCACTCGTTGATAACCAACCAATCAGCGCGCAGCTTATCTAAATATTAATGAGCATACCATAAAAGGAGAAAAGCCAGTGTTTTTTCCCGGGAACATTTCAGAGGCTCTGTCAGAGGGCATAGAACAGCACACGGGCCATTTTCAACCCAACCAATGTTACATACCCTATTCGGAGACCTTAAGGAACAGTGTGAAATACCCAAAAAACCCAGTCAATTGCCCTTTTAATTGCAGTACAACTACCTATAGTCAAGGAAGAGGAGACTGTTCATTGAGAATGTCAAATGTAACAGAACAGATCAGTGTTCAGACACTGTGTTTGTTCTCCTGTGTACATATATGCTAGTACATGGGGGTATAATAGAAGAACGGTGTTGGTGACGTTTTAAAGAACAAGAGAATGTATTCCTTTTTTCAATTAAGACGCAATTAACAGTTGCGGACAAAAACTAGGCAGAAAACCTCGTGATTCTGCAACTATTTAATGTTTTGTGACACTTTCTAATAGATCGTAGGTCTTTAAGTGTAAATCGCTATAACAACGTTAGGCTATACGTTTTCCTTTGCCACTTGTTTTTAAAAACGCTTCATCAATACGACGGAAGGTCTAACAACACACACTCCAGATCACGGCAGCCATGCGACTGGTACGAAAAAGACTCAAATGGTATCTTCCCCCTCCCCCCTCCCTAACCCCCCCTCTGCGCTCCAAATCTGCTATAATCTGCGCTGTGAGACAAAGGCCGCGGGGGACCGGGAGAGGAAAGGAGGGATGCTTTTGTTTGTTGTTTTTTACGTAATGATGCTCGGGGAAGGACACCGGTAAAGGTTGGCATGACTGCCGTCGGAAAGACAGAGAGAGAGAGAGAGAGAGAGAGAGAGAGAGAGAGAGAGAGAGAGAGAGAGAGAGAGAGAGAGAGAGAGACGTCCACTGATTACCGTACCTTATCAGGTGCTTGGCAGTGCAGGTTACCGACGTCCAGTGGCGTGATCAGGGGAACGTTCTGGAAGCCGTCCTCTACACTTACAGCTTTGGCGCCCTTATCTTGTAGGTTACTCCCCAATTTAACCATCTTCAACGTCTGAAATTCAACTAATACCTTTCCGAGAAAAATCCTGTGGAAATAAATCATGGGAGGCTGTTAAGACGAGTTGTAACCCAATAGATCGGTTCCTATACGCTTAATAACTAAAACAAATAGGCCTATGTAACTAGTTGGCCAATAACTACAAAGGTGGCTTAACAGCTACATGCGTAGTTTTAAGAAAATAGGACACTTGATATTTTGTTGACAGGTACACTGTAGGAATGAGAATGGAACGTAACCAAGCAAACAGCAGAAATACGAACATTTATTTACATATCTATGTTTAACTAAGAGCTTATGATGCGACCTTCCAGCTACGTTTTTGATTCTCATCATGCAGGCAAAAAAAAGCTAAAATATCTATTATCGTATTGCACCGCGCCCGGGAACGGCAACCAGACACCGAATCCTGTGCTTTTGGCTCCCAGCATAAGCTACATCTCACCTGCTCCGTTCATCCTCTAACCTTACACATGAACACCCTTTGAACAAACAAACGACTACTTACGTCTTCAATTGTTCCCTCTTGAAGTTTCCTTGATTTTTTCTGTCGATGATAACACAACGACAAGATAAGAGAAGCGCAGAGCAGAGTGCGGAGGGTCGGGTGTAGACGCGGTGTTGGTCGCGGAGTTTATCACCAGTGGTGCTGATGAGAGCGCGGAGGACGGACTGGCTGGCTGGCGTCTCCCTAGGTAACCCAGCCTCCTAGCCAACCACAGCTTTCCCTTGCTGTCTGCTGTTGACGATGGTTCCGCTAGGGGGGTTTTCTATCGAAAACAACATGTTTGCCTGTCTGAGGGCACGTTCGTCCAGAGTTCTTTATCTGAATATTTACCGCCCTCTACAGACAATGACTTGCAAACGCGAGCGCTGTCAGTTCCTCCATACGGATTACAGCGGTACAAAGCGAGGAGCACACATTCTTTATAGATCTTTACATCATATTTTAACATTTAAAAGATTCAACAGACGCCTTTTTCCAAAGTAGAAAGTCAAGGATCAGAAATATTTACTTCTGACATAACTCAAGTGGTTAAAGTCAAGGAACGGTCGTAGCCTATATACCAAGCACAGTATAACTCACATAGTTACCAGGCCCAGTGCAAAGGAAACCCATTTCAGCTTCTGGGCACAGTGCAACAATAACAGTGTCGTCAACTAGACCACAAAGGGGCGTAAATACACAGCTTCCAGAATGACAGAAGTCCAACACAAAACACTGCAGTTCAAGTTCAGGTTTATTGTCAATTACACATAATAGTTACTTGCGATGAAACCATGTCAGTTTTAGCTTTCTTCAACAGTGAAGACCTATGGAAAGCAGACATGAGAATGCAAGATGTACTCTGCACAAAAACAATGTAACCCATGGTATGTAAACAATGTATATTATGTATCTAGTATAAACTAGTATGTGAACTGCAAAGTAAACATTACTTATTGCACAGTCCATAACTCTTTAGTCCACCCAGTCCTCTTTACTCCACCCAAACCGTAGAGGATCTCGACTACTAACAGCAAACATCAGTCACGTGGTCCTGACCACAAATCAAGTTGCTCCCCCTATCCCTGTTATGTCTGAGCTGACTGACTCATCCCAAACAACCTCCCATGGAACAGAACAGAACATTCAAACAGCTTCCTGCAAGGACATGGGCCTTGCACAGATCTGCACCCCCCGGATGAAATCCCTTGTGATGGAACAGCTCAGTGACATAGACTTTCCCAAAGAAAAGCTACGCTAGGACAGCCACCATGCTATTTCATTAGACATACCGGTCATCATCACAAACAGAAAATGGCATGGTAAAATGCATGGTTACAAACCTGAAACTAGTGTTAGAAGTCACAGAACTATCCATATTCTTCCAACAGATTTATCAACCCCTGTTTTATCTGTTAATACCCCACAGATGAAACTGGCCCTTCTCAATGTTAGATCACTAAATAACAAAACATTTTTAGTTAATGATCTGATCAAAGAAAACAACTTAGACTGCATCTGTCTAACAGAAACCTGGCTAAACAATGACACGGCAACAGCAACTCTGATAGAAGCGTGTCCGCCCGATTACAGCTTTCACCAAGTTTCTAGGAAATCAAAAAAAGGTGGAGGAGTCGCAGCAATTTTCTCCTCTAAACTGTTGTTCAAATTTACTGAGCTAGGTGAATTCACATCATATCACATCATAATCAAAACTTTTTGTTATTATATATCGGCCACCCAAGCACTCGCCAATATTCTTACAAGAATTCTCTGAACTATTATCACTATGTGTCACTAGATATGACAAAGTAGTTTTAAACGGAGACTTAAATATCCAAGTAAATAAAAAAGCAGACCCAAGAACTTTTGAGCTCTTAAATCTCCTCGACAGCTTCGATCTAACTCAACACATAACAGACCCAACACACCAGCACGGAAACACACTAGATCTAGTGATAACAACTGGACTAAATATCAATAATATTTCGATAACTGATCTACCCCTCTCAGACCATCATTATATACTTTTTAATGTGGAAATCATCCTAACAAAAAACATAAAGGAATTCTTAGTCCAAAGAAGAAATTTTGACGATTCAGCTATGATGAAATTTTCTCAACAATTCGCTCTACATGAGCCAACTAATCATGATTGCTCTCTGAATGAAATGGTAGAGAACCTCAGTGATGCACTATTAACTGTGTTAGACTCTGTTGCACCACTAAAAACCAAAAAGAAGTGCACAAGCAGAACTTCCCCATGGCTGAGAAATAAAAATGTTAGTGAAACGAAAAGAAAATGCCGTGCAGCAGAGAGAAAATGGAGGAAAACAAAGATCACTATCCACTACAATATCTACAAAGATACACTAACCACCTATAACAAGACCACCCGTCTAGCAAGGAGAGAATATTTCTCCAACATTATAACAGAAAATGCCAGAAATTCCAGAGTTCTTTTCTCCACCATTGACCAGCTGTTAAACACTGTCCCTGTCCCACCCCCATCCTCAGCAGTTAAATGTGAAGAGCTTGCTTTGTTCTTCAAGAACAAAATAACTCTGATCAGAGCTAGTATAGTTAATAGTGGGGTCGAAACTTACATCAGTAGATTCTGCAACATAACCATGAGCACATTTACCTGTATTACACTTAGTGAACTTTCCAAAATTGTCAGCGAATCTAACTCCACAACCTCAGATATTGATCCTATACCCACAACATTCTTTAAGCGAGTGTTTGATAGTGTCTCAGGTCCGGTGCTAGAGATTATAAACACATCCCTTAGAACTGGCGTCTTCCCAGATGCATTCAAAACAGCTGTTGTAAAGCCCCTATTAAAGAAACCCAAATTGGATAACAGTCTACTTCTTATTATTATCTGCAAATTGCAGACCAATATAAAACCTTCCATTTATTAGTAAAGTACTGGAAAAGACAGTTTTAGTCCAATTAAATTATTTTCTCGAAGAAAATAACATTCTTGAAGTATCGCAGTCAGGTTTCAGGAAATATCACAGTATGGAAACTGTTCTCACCAAAATAATTAGCGACCTCAGATTAAACTCTGATGCAAATAATGTCTCTATCCTTATCCTGCTAGATCTTAGTGCAGCATTTGATACCATTGATCACGACATCCTAATCAATAGACTGGAAAAGCTTATTGGGTTCACGGATAGTGTATTGAACTGGATAAAATCATATATCACAGGAAGGAAGTTTTATTTTAGTTTAGGAGACCATAAGGAAGCTGCCTAGGTCCATTACTTTTTTCTCTTTATATGTTACCACTCGGCGACATAATCAGAGAACATAACATAGAGTTCCATAGCTATGCAGATGACACACAACTATATATATCCACTGAACCCAACGATGCAACGGCCATCAATTCCATTACCAACCGCCTGTTGGCAATAAACAAATGGATGAATGATAACTTTCTTAAATTAAATGAAGACAAAACCGAAGTCCTACTATGTGGCCCCAAATCCAAAAGAGAGATGCTTACTAAGAATCTAGGAGGCTTAACCCCCTGTCTTAAACCAGAGGTGACGAGTCTCGGTGTAATCCTGGACTCAGATTTGAATTTCAACTCTCACATAAATAAAGTGACCAAAACAGCTTTCTTTCTTTCATGAACCAAAATGATGCAGAAAAGTTAATTCATGCTTTTATATCCAGCCGGCTGGACTACTGTAACGCACTTTTCACTGGTCTTCCCAAGAAAACCACTGAAAGATTACAGCTCATTCAAAATTCTGCAGCTAGATTATTAACCAAAACTAAAAGGAGAGAACACATTAGTCCTGTCCTAGCTACTTTACACTGGCTCCCTGTTACCTTCAGAATTGACTTTAAGGTCCTTTTCCTCATATACAAAGCTCTACACGGAAAAGGACCTAGCTACATTGCTAACTCCCTTATAAACTACACACCAGCTAGAACACGGCGATCATCAAATGCAGGCCTATTAGAGGTCACCAGAAGCAGTCATAAGAAGATTGGTGATTCCGCCTTTGCTAATTATGCCCCAAAACTATGGAACAAATTACCCATAAATATTAGGGAAGCAAACACGCTAGACATTTTTAAAAGACAGCTTAAAACCTAACTTTTTACCGAAGCATTTAAGTAATTTTATCTCAGAAGGGTTTTACTACTTTTATTAGTTATATTATTGTTGCTATTTTAATTATAATTTTTATCACTTGTATTATTGTTTTTATTGATTTTATGTAAAGCACCTTGAGCTACAATTCTTGTATGAAATGTGCTATATAAATAAAGTCTTACTTACTTACTTTAGTGCTTAGGTCTGAATGAAGCTTTGCTCTGATTCAGTAACGAGTCTCTGGTCTGAATGAGGTATTGCTCTGCTTCAGTGTACTTAGTGTTAGGTCTGAATGAGGTATTGCTCTGCTTCAGTGTACTTAGTGTTAGGTCTGAATGAGGTTTTGCTCTGCTTCTGTGTACTAAGTCTCACACATTTGACTGACTCATATTTCTTATACACATCTCTGTGTGTGAGAATGTGTATTATGGCTTTAAGAACCTTTGTGGAGACTTAAACTGAGATCAGATTTATCTTCTTGGGAAATGTCCTTCGTCCCCAACATTTTAATAGCAATTTCTGGGGAGTGTAAGGGGGTTCAGATGGCTGAGCGGTTAGGGAATCGAATCGGCCTATTAATAAGAAGGTTGCTGGTTTGATTCTGGCCATGCTATTGACATTGTATCCTTGGGCATGGCACTTCACCATACTTGCCTTAGGGGGGGGGGAATATCCCTGTACTTACTCTAAGTTGCTCTGGATGAGAGCGTCTGCTAAATTACTTAATGTAAATGTTTAGTGTTAGAATTACATCAAGGATTGGGGTTAGGAGATAAAAATGGTTTTATCGTTAGGAGCTAGGGTTAGGATTTAGGTTCTATTTTTGGATTATAGTTGGGGTTAAGATAAGGGTTAGGGAAAATCTGAATTTGAATGGGACTGGTAGGATAGCTGTACACAATATGTGCATGTGTGTGTGAGCCCGTGGATGGCAGCCAGCTCTCAAGGCTTCAGAGCAGACTGGATCTGATTAGCAGGCCTTTGTGGTGTGTATGTTTGTGCATGCCTTTGTGTGGTGTTTTGTGCATGTCTTTGTGTGGTGTGTCAGACAAACAGGCATGATGTCACCACCATGCGCCCCAGCCTCGCCATGTCAACACTTCCTGTTGAGACAGATACTGTAAAAAGACTGTCACCCATCAAGGCTCTGGGAGTCTGGTTCTGGGGGGTCTGGATTGTTGAGGATGGGGGGGATTGCTTACTGCATGCAACAGTTTGTACTTTGTAAGGGCAACGGCAGTAACAATTGAAATTAAACCAAGAATGAGATTCGGGATCCAGCAGTTGTGAGTAAACTACAGACTGATGGCTTCTCTTGCTATGTCTCTAACTACATTATCAATGGCTACATACGCATGGAAATCTATGATCCACAATCAATTAGTTCATACACCATCAATGCTTTATAAGGAGATATTCATAATAATAATAACAACACACAACGTCACAGTTAAGTTTTTATTTCATTCAACATTTCACATTACAAATATTTAAAAATTATGCATACTGTTATAAATAGTTGGCTGCAAACAATTAAATAACATTAGATTTTTCTTTTTCATTTCACTAGTACTTCAACAGACCAACTCCTAAAAATGTGGACATTTCATATTACATAACTTAATAAGAAAAGAAAATACAAAAATAGGAACTTATAAAGTGAAATGATAATAAAAATGAAGGTGGTATCTAGGTAGAAAATGCTAAGAATAAATACAACAACCTTCCCGTACACAGTTAAAAACTATTGAAATTTCGCCATTAAGTGACATCATTAACAGACAAATATTTAAATATTTATTTTCCTTCAGAAAATGAGAACCATATATTGTGGAGCACAATATAGCAATTAGTAAAAACTAGTCACTTTAACATATTAAAAGCTTCACCTTAAAAATATAACATAAATCTGATCAAAATTATAAAAAGTAATTATACATTCCAATTAAAAATATACCAATGAACAGCTAAATACATTATTGACCTAATAATTACAATGCAATCAATCACAGTAGCTTGAAATAAACAAAATAAGCAAATGAGCACAAAACCTTTAAATGTTTTAAAAATAACTTCAATTATTTATATTAGTACAAATAGTTTGATTTCTTTTTTTCTTTTTTACAAACACCAGCATGAAAAGGATTACGATAACAGTAGAAAATGACTGTGAAAAACATATCAACATCTTCTTTAAATGTCTGCAATTAAAAATGGCATTAAAGAATTACATTGCAAAGAGTCTTTATCTGGAAAAAGGTTCAAAAGAAGTATTGCACATAACAACTCCGAGTTAACTTGCAACATTTACCACATTCAAGTTTTAAAGTTCCCCTTCTCTCAACATGGCAGAGCCTTTCCCGAGCACTGGGGTGAGTGATCGAGTCTGTTCAACAGTGTCCTATAGGATGCTAGTCCTACCCAGTTCATGTCTTAGTTTATTTTTTATCTTTATTGTCTTTGTTTTCTGTGCATCATCCTGCTGAGTGTTAAGTATGGGGGGTGGGTTGAGGCGAGTGGATTGTTAGAGGATGGGGGGTAGTACAGGGGAGGGGTGGGGGGTTGCCCTTAACAAATTATATTTGAGAAACATTTGGTGCACAACCACAACAGTCAATTTTCAATAGCTAATTCACGTATCATTGGTCTTTTTCATGCATGCTAAGGATTACAATAGGAGCTAGTTGGCAAGTTCAAGAATATATATTTTCAAATGTTAAAATACCTAAACACCAAACATCCATTCTTGTGATACGAGGCCCAACCTATACATAGACCTGTGTTGAATTTGCATTCTCCTTATAATAGTATGTTCCGGTGACGGAGTGGGTACTTAGAGATACCGATAATCCGCCATCCTGCCACCAGGACGGCCATGTCTCCAGACCACAACACTAATATGAGAGGACAGCTGGTCCTGGCCATGCTGTACCACTTCTAGAATCTTCTAGAGGGCGACCGAGGCCGGGTGAGACCGGTTGAGGCCTGGTGAGACCCACTTTCCAGTCTCTCCCCTCTCTGCAGGGTAGACATCGCAACAACACAAGTGCGCACTTTTAATTGTAAAGATCCCTCAGCACTGAAATGTATAAAAAGCATAATTGAAAATAATATATATCGAAATCACTAAACATTTCTCTTTTAAATGAAAATGTCCATATATGCAGATCTCTCAGTAACAAAAGTACAAAAGCTACCTTTCACAATGTGAAAAATTGAGGTATTGCAAAAAGGAGTTTTCCCATTTTGTGAAAAATGTGCCTAAAATGACTGTCTGAAAGAAAAGAGATTTAGAAAAGTAGTGCATAATAAATGTTTGTATGTGCATGACAAAATAATTTAGCTAGAAAACACTGCACCAAAATCAGCAGGCCATGTATAAAATAATCTTATATTCTTTTTCTTCCTCTTTAACATCAAATTCATCAAAAAAGTGTTTTTGTCTTCTAAAATGTTCACCCGTCACGCTAACTATTTCCTGGAAGAGGTGCAACAGGCCCAGACTGTCTACAGAGTGTAGATGGACTTCTGTCCTACAGACACTCTAATGAGAGTAGATAGACTATAAACTGTCTCTAGAGAGTATAGAGAGACTACATACTCTCTAGTGTGTAGATAAGACTACAGTCTCTAAAGAGTGTAGAAAAACTATACACCCCATACATTGCAGATAGACTATAAACCTCACTCCAGAGTGCAGATAAGACTGCAGGTCTAGCAGACTGTCTCAAGTGAGTGACTGTACTGTCTAGAGTGTCTATATCACAGCCCTGAGCCCAGGTTCTTCACAATGGGCCAGTAGGCAGGAGGACCTGGGTTTGATGGCTAGCAGGACACGCAGAAGAACGACCAGACCAGCAGCTCCCCAGTCAGACGTCTTTTACTGGGCTGAGAACTACTGGCCGGCCTCACACTTCTCCTGTCTCACTGCCAGGCAGAAGGACCCATCCACTGACTGCCTACTTCATTTGCCTGTGTCTGCCTGCCTGCGTGTCTGTCTGTCTGCTAAACAGGATCCAGGGCCAGTCTTTGGTGTACAGGAGCCCACCTGGCCATAGTGAAGGACATGGGTGGAGCCAAACGAGAGAAATAAACCATAGAAAAAAAACATAACGATAAAAAAAAATCCACAGATAGGAAGTGATGTACGGTATGACTGGGTGCTGCAGCAAAGGCAGTCATAGGTCTCCAGGATCATGCTCTACTCTGCCACCTGGTGGAGGCACTCTGAACTGCACGGGGCCACATACGTCAGGGCCCTTGGTGATGAAGTAATATTACACCCGTCCTACCACTACCGATAATGATGACAACAATAATATTGAGAATCTTCATTTATGCTTAGAAACACTGGCTGAGTTGGCTGGGTGGGGACAGAAGGGGAAACAGGTCCCCTCCTCAAAGGGATAAGTGTTGATGACTAAACCAGACGTCAGCATCCTCCTCTCCTCTCCTGCAGGATTGGAACAAGGGCCAGAGAAGACACTGATAATCTTTAGGAGGTGTCAAAATAGGAAAGTGGGCTCAATTGCAAGACTGCATTTAAAAAAAAGAATCAGGGCCTTTTCCTCTATTTCTGAGAAATAGCTGGCCCTTTACTCCAAGATACCTGGGTCTAGAACCCTGAACCCTCTAACGGGATCTAGAACCCAGAACCCTCTAACAAGGTCTAAAACATGTTGGTTGGTTGCAAGTTTAATGTCTCTATACTGGCCGGTTATCTGGGTCTTAAAGTCCTCCAGCATCATACATTCCCCTGGTCAGACACTGCTTTACTTTAATTCTACTGTACTTTACTGTACTCTACTCTTCTTTCCACAACTTTACTGTTTACTCAACTCCACCACCATCCTGGTTGGATTACAAAAATAAGGAAGTGACGAAGCAATGTCTGAAACGGTGCCTGTGCTGGCCCCGCCCCCCTACAGTTATGATCCAATGGGAGAAAGAGCCCAGCTGTCCGTCTCTGTCTGACCAATCAGCACGCTAGCAGCTAAGCTTGAGGTATTAGTTTTTGCATGTCAAAATGGAGATTAAACCCAAACTCTTGTTTGTTTGTTTTTTAAACGATCGTCAAGTAACATTAAATATTAGCATGGTCTCTTATATAGGTTTATATGTATATCTAGAATAAAAAACAAAACAAAACAAAAAGGCTTCAAGGATTGAAGCGATTGCGGGAGAACCCGCTCTTTTCCATGTCTGTGAGCTGTGGTTCTGGCCCGTCCCGAGTCCACACACACGCACACACGCACGCACACACACACACACGCGCACAAACGCACACTTTCTACAGGAAGAGAGAGCTCTAATCACAGCTACAACCTTCCCTGCCCTGGTCAACGCCGCGGGGTCACTGCAGCTACATCCCAACGCAAGCCTCCCCCCCAACTCACCACCCTCTGCATCAGGGAGGCATTGGAAAAAGGCCAATCTTGTGCACTAATAAAATATATAAAATCAAACTGCATAAAATAAAGGTAAAATTATATCTTTAAAATATATATATGTATATATTACCTCCAAAATTAAAATCTTTCCAAATTAGGTCTAAAAAGGAACCAGCAACAGAAAAGTGCATTTATTTTGTACAATGATTCTGCGATTCCTAACGTCTCCCCACTCCTCTCTCTCCCCCTCCCTCCCTCTGCCTCTCTCTGTCTCCCCTCTCCTCCTCCTCAGTTCCAGCGGAAGGAGATGTGCCGGGGTCTGTCTCCCCCCTCCTTCACCAGGGGCTTGTGGAACTCGCGGCCGGCACGGGAGTGGATGGCGGCCCAGCAGTACTCACAGTAGTACTGCAGGCAGGTGACGTTGGCGCAGAAGAAAGGAGCAAACTTGCCCCCACAGCGCGTGCCCTGGCACTCGTCACACAGCTGGTCGTCCAGGACGTATGGCTTCACTTCCACCTGGGGATGGGATGCACACACAAAGCCAGAAACACACAGACACACACAGAGACACATACACGCAGACACACACAAAAGAGAAATGTATCAGGTCACAGTGCCAGCCCAGTTCAACACTGAGCGTTTTGTGAGGACTGTGTCCCCGAGATAACCAGCGGAGGCCATCTTGTTCTGCTGATTGAGGGAGAAGATAAACGCTGCTTATATTTGTTCACTGCTGCTCTATGTAGCACACTGTCCCAGACAGGGTGGAGGAGCAGGGAGAGGAGAGAGAGAGAGAGAGAGAGAAAGAGGATGAAAGAGTAAGGGAGGGAGAGAGAGAAAGAAAGAGAGAGTAGAAAGGAGGGAGAGAGAGGAGGGAAGGAAAGAGAGAAAGGAGTGAAGAAGAAGAAGAGGAGGAAGACAGGAGGGAGGGAGAAAGAGAGAGGAGGAAGGAAGGAAGGAAGGAAGGAGGGGGATGAAGGGGGAAGAGTTTGAACAGCAGCAGACATGGACAGAAACCAGGAGAGAGAGACAGAAAAAGATGGAAAGGAAAAAAGAGGAAAAACAGACGAGACAAAATGAGGGGGGGGGAGGGAGTGGCAACCACTTACCCGTTTATCTATCTCTCCATGTTGCAGCTGGACGAATCGGGCGCTGATAGCGGCAATGTAGCTCTGCTGATTGGAGAAGGCCACACGCCCCGCCCCCTTAGGGTACTTGAGCTCTGGGTCGGTGTCGATGCCGGCGTAACACACCCCTCCATACAGACGGTCCATGATCATAGCTAGCTCCACTGCACGCACGCACACACACAAACACACACACACGGATGGATTCACACAAATACACATACACGAGCGCACGCACATATAACACACAATACAGACACAAACGACGGAAAACAATGTTGCGACATGATAAAGATCACTGTTGAAACCTTTGCGAGTGCGCATCTATAACAGGTTACCTGCACGAAGAGGGCGTGGCACCCCCCCCACAAAGATGGTCTTGCGAGGGTCAAGGGGCTGAGAGCCGTCCATCACAAAGTCACTGTCATTCAGGTTCCAGGGCCGGATCTGAACCTGGTGGGGGGGCATTGCAGCATTTACTACATTATAATACAGAGAGACAGCGAGAGAGAAAGGGAGAGGAGGACATGCAGAGATAGATGGAGAGAGAAAGGGAGAGAGAGGTAGGAGTAGAGAGGTAGAGACAGAGAGGTAGAGACCGTGAGGTAGAGAGGCACAGTGAGGTAGAGAGTGAGGTGGAGTGGTAGAGACAGAGAGGTAGAGAGAGGGGTAGAGGCAGAGAGGTAGAGACAGTGAGGTAGAGAGGTAGAGACAGAGAGGTAGAGAGAGGGGTAGAGGCAGAGAGGTAGAGACCGTGAGGTAGAGAGGCACAGTGAGGTAAAGAGTGAGCTGGAGTGGTAGAGAGAGAGAGGTAGAGGTAGAGTGTACTAACAGGTTTGTCCTTGATAGTGGGGCTGGAGACGCAGAGGTACAGCTTTCCGTCCTCCTCGATGCAGGCGTCTATCAGGGCCTGCACTGAGCTCTCCTCCTGGAACAGCAGGAAGGCATAGCCTGCGCACACACACACACACACACACACGCACACAATCAATGACACACTATGCATGTCAAACAGCTGGAGGTGCCCTGTAGGATTGTGGTTGGGTGGGGCTTGGTGAGGTAGTGGTTAGGGTTAGGGTTGTTGTTGTTGTGGTTAAGGTTATGGTTGCTGTGTATGTGGTTAGGGATGAGGGTTAAAGTTCACACTCACCTTTAGGGGGAAAGTAGGACTTGCTCTCGGCCTTGTGAGGCCAGTCCACAAACAGATGTCCAAAACGACGGAAACTGGCCGTGATCTCATCTGAGAGAGAGGACAGACGGACTGGTCAGTCTGGTTGCCCCTAGCAACCACCAGGTCATCCCGGCAAGCACCAGGTCACCCAGAGACAGGATTTGAGTGCTCCAAATATTTGTGCCACAGACCAATAGGCTACTGTGCTCGGATTGATCTTACACATCTATACAAACCTTTTTTTCATGTCCCTCAACAGTGGACCTCAGGAGCAGCCATGTTGGATCATGTCGCTCTACAGTAGGCCTCAGGAGCGGCCATGTTGGATCATGTCGCTCTACAGTAGCCCTCAGGAGCGGCCATGTTGGATCATGGTACTCTACAGTGGACCTCAGGAGCGGCCATGTTGGATCATGTCCCTCTACAGTAGGCCTCAGAAGCGGCCATGTTGGATCATGTCCCCCTACAGTGGACCTCAGGAGCGGCCATGTTGGATCATGTCCCTCTACAGTAGGCCTCAGAAGCGGCCATGTTGGATCATGTCCCTCTACAGTAGGCCTCAGAAGCGGCCATGTTGGATCATGTCCCCCTACAGTGGACCTCAGGAGCGGCCATGTTGGATCATGTCCCTCTACAGTAGGCCTCAGAAGCGGCCATGTTGGATCATGTCCCTCTACAGTAGGCCTCAGAAGCGGCACACACACACACACACGCACGCACACGCACACGCACCTTCGTCAATATCAGGGGGTAGTCCTCCGACGAAGACCTTGCGTGAGTAGCGTTCCACGCGTTCTCCGTTCTGGTGGGGGAAACAGCCCCCACCCAGCCCCCCCAGCCCTTGCTCGCCACGGTCGTCGTCAGGGAAACCATCCTCCATGGGGAACAGGGAGGAGTGGCCTAGGGAGGGAGGGGGCGGGGTTAGAGGTGACATTGTGAGCGATGGAGATTAAAGGGAAAATACATCTCTCGCCCCATCCCTACCTCTACATCCCCCCATCCATGCCTCACTCTTTCCATCCCTCCATCCATCTCTCTCTCGCCTTATCCCTCCCTCTATCCATATTTCCATCCCTCCCTCCACATCATGTCAGCCACAGCTACCTAGGCCAAAACACAGACACACACACACACTTCCTGTGGCAGTAGGTGGCTGTGAAGCTGAGTTGGATGTTGAACCATTGCCTTCCCAACACACACACATCTCTGAGCTGCTTTATGTAAGAGAGTTAGCTCTCACAGAGCGTGCTGTGTGATCTCTTAGTGGTTGTGTGAGGGATATACTGCATATGCATATGAACACACCACTAGACAAACACAACACCTGTATGCAAACACGCACTCCTCACAGGTCACTCTGCGGAGGGATATATGGGAATATGATGAGGCCTGTATGAGCCTGATCACTGCCACAACTTTACCTCGTCTCCTTCCATAGTTCCTGGCTGCATGTGGAGCAGAGAAGGGGTCAGAGGAAATAAAAACCACAGAAATATAACCTGTCTGTCTGTCTGCCCGTCCCATCTGTCAGTCTGCAGTATCAATGTGTGAATCGTGTTTTCATCCACACACGTATTAATATTATTGTCTGAGAGAGAGTGGGAAAGGAGACTGAGGGAGAGAAAAAGAGAGGGAGAGGGTACAGAGGGAGAGACAGAAAGACAGAGACAGGAGAGGGAGAGAAAGTGCGTTTGAGGATCTAAAGAGTCATCAGCTTGTGACCATCCGCTTTGAATCTCCTGTGGGTGTGTGTGTGTGTGCCTGTGTCTGTGTGTGTGCATAACCTCTGAATCCCACTTATGCTGGTGCACCATCTGCTCATCTCCATGGCAGCGTTATCTGTACCATGTGACATGGGAAGTAGAGCACTGCTTAGTGTGTGTGTGCGCGCACTTAGGCAGGTTGAAATAAAGGCTATGCAGGATAACATGGAGTGTGACACATAGTTTCTAGATGGAGTGTGTGTGTGTGTGTGTGTGTGTGTGCACGTGCGTGCATGTCCTCTTAATACGTCAGGGTGCAGTGTGTTGGAGAGATCTCCTTCTTCTCATCGTTCCTGGGAAACAACCTGCTACTAAACCTTTCAGATCAACATATGGCTCGCTCCCTCCCTCCAACGCTCCCTGCCTTGCTTCCTCCCTCCCTCCCTACCAACAGCTCTGCCCACCATCTATAACAAATTCCATCCCTCTATTCCCACCATCCCTTCATCCCCCCTACTTTCATCTATCCCACCATCTCCATACCTCTTTCCATGCCTTCATCCCTCCCCCACCTTCATTCATCCCACCCTCTATCCCCCTCCCTCTCTCCATTTGTGAAGTGATCTTAGTCTTGAGAGGAGAGAAGAAACGTACCATTGATGGGCAGAGGGTTGTCCCCACCCGGGTGTGGAAATCCCAGACGACCTGCAGAGGAGAAACAAGCAGGACAGTTAGCCAGCTGGCTGCATTAACATAATCTCTGTGTGGTGGAAAACCAGGGCACATTAGCCAGCTAGCTGCATTAGCATCATTTCTAAGTGCAGGAAATCCAGAGCACAATAGCCTGCTGGCTGCATTAGCATCATCAGAGCTTTTAGCTGCAGGAAAACAGTTTCCATCCGGGCTGGTGCCGTTAATATTATACATTTTACATGGAGCCATTTGCCTGCCTACACACACACACACAAATCCAGGACAGTCAGCCTTGCCAGGGGGACAGCCCCAGTGCGGACAGCAAGCTGGGGAGGATAATGAGAGGGGACGAGCAGGGATAGTGAGGCCATTGTGAGAGGACATGCAACACCCTGAGACTGGGCACATTCCTCTGGGTCACACTGAGTTCCATGGGAGCCCCCCCTGTCTCAACCCAACACCCAGCAACTAGTCTATCCCAGACATGTTGCTGTCTGGACAAGCTGGATTGGGCCTGGGCCTTGGCCTGGGGCTTAGGCTGGGCTTGGGGGATGGGCTAGCAAGTTAGAAGAAGTGGGCTAGGGGATGGGCCAGCTAACTTGCAGTAGTGGACTTGGGGAAGGGCCAACTAGCTAGCTAGCTAGCATTAGTGGGCTAAAGGAAGGACCGACTAGCTATCAGATAGCATAAGGTGGGCTAGAGGAAAGACCAGCTAGCTAGCAGGGTGGGCTACGGGAAGTGTTACAGTAGGTAGCATGACTGGGTTAGGGGAAGGGCTACAGTAGCTAGCATGACTGGGTTAGGGGAAGGGCTACAGTAGCTAGCAGGGGGGGGGGGGGGGGGGTGCTGGAGTAGGCCAACACACTATGTTGTTATTGATTCAGAGAACAGAGAGCTCTTTTCACTCACAGAGGACAATGCTGGTAGCCATTTAAAGGCACTTCTTGCTACTGTAGCCAGATCTGTTTTCACTCTCTCTCTCTCTACCCCATTTAATATGTTCTGCAGGGTCTCTCTTTCTGTGTGTGTGTGTGTGTGTGTGTGTGCACGCGTGTGTGTGTGTGCATAAGAAGGGGTAGTAGGGCTGCAAAGAGTTGGGATATTTCCTGTTTGTGAACATCTCTGTCAAATTGAAATAGAAACTTTTGTTCTAAAATGTGCAGACAAACCAGCAAGTATGTCCCAATCTATCATCCTTCTGAACCTTGTGGGAGATGCCAACTGTACTGTACATTACCTGAAGCTTCCTTGGTTTGCTAATGAGATTTCCACTAACCTCCATTTTGAATACTACAATTTATCAGCTATGGCCACCCCCTCTCCTCAGCATGGACATGAGCCTGTAAGCGTGTGGTAGAGTGTGTGTATGCTAACTAGTGTGCATGTGGTAGTGTGTGTTCAGCCCTGAAGCCTGCATGTGTGTGTGTGTGTGTGTGCGTGTGTGCGTGCAAGGACAAGCCACACACGCACATACAGGCACAGACACACACACACACACTACTAGGCTATACACCACAAGCAGCAGAACATCAGCGAACATGATTAAAGGATGACAAAGAAGAGTGAGAATATAGTAATGAGGGAACGAGAGCAGCAGAGTGGAGGATGACAGAATGAGAGGGACCAGAAGAAGAAAGAAGAGATGAGGTCATCAATAAGCCAACACCCTTCTTGACCAATCAGCATCTTTGTTCTATTCAGCCTAAACCCTTTCTGACCAATCAACATCATTGTTCTATCCAACCTACACCCTTTCAGACCAACCAGCATCATCGTTCTCTTCAGCCTACACTCTTTCTGACCAATCAGCATCATCGTTCTATCCAGCGCCTACATGCTTTGCTCGCATGTAGAGGACTGATATGAATTGATTTGAATGCAGGCATAGTATTCAGCAGTAGCTCTCTCCCATCCCAGTCATGCTAGCATAGGGAAGGCTAACCAGCGGCTACACTGCAGCTCCAAACCAGGCCAGCTGGTGCTGAGATAAGCCCCCCTGGCTACAGTGAGCAAGCTAGCAAGCTACAGCAGCAGACGCATTGGCATGACAGGCTCTCGTTTTCAGCTGAGTCACTGTAAGTCAAAGCTACACTGGTAGAAGAGGTTGGGTAGAAGTTAGTTTCCAATAGTCTAGGTGTGTGTGTGTGTTAAGGCTGTGCAGGAGTTGTGTAGAGGTTAACCTATAGCCCAGATGTGTGTGTGTGTGTGTGTGTATAGAGGTTCAGTATGGGTTGTATAGAGGCTTATATCCTACGGCTTTGAAGTGTGTGTGTTGTGCAGAGGTCATGTTGCTTCCTCACCTTTCAGGGTGTCCTGCTCGGCCCTCATGATGTCGATCAGAGAGTTCTCCAGAGAATGCATGTTGAAGCCATCAAAAGACCTGTTCCGCTCCTGGAGGGAGGGAGGGGGGGGGGGGGGGGGAGACTTGTTTAAACACAAATACAGTACTACATAGACGTAAACCATTTGAACAAAATACCAATTTCTGCAAAAGAAGAATCCCCCAAACACATCAGGTTCTAGACAGAGGGGGTATTGACCCCAATTCCTTAACGCCATTACAGACTAGTGGTATAGTACTGGAATTTACCGGAAACCAACCACGGAAGAGACGACTGACCATACACCCCTACAAATTTTGAGAAATACGTCTCAGTGTCCATAAATCTAATGGGAGCCAAGGCCCAGCCAATTAAATCTTGATATACATTGTATGTACTTTGACTTGACAATGAGTAGAATGACATTCGTCCAATCATAAAACATTTTATAAGCGTATACTTTCCCGCTTTCTTTCCTGCGTGCTCTACGGTAGCTAGCCTTTATGTATAGACCAATTATTTGTTTGTAAACATTCGGGATGTGCACGCAGCATGGTGGCAGAAAGCGGGAAAAGATAGCCTTTATAACGGCTGGAGAATTACACCGATTATATAAATAGTTAGATTTAAAAAGGCCTAAAAGGTCGAGTAGGACAGCCTTTAAGAGAGAAAACAATCCCCACTGATCTGTCGCCTCAGAATTTTGATTTGGGTCACGAAAGTCTTGAAATGAGTGAGAATGTCGCCCGGTAGACCGCATAGTCGGGTGGCAGCCATGTCCTCAAGTCATGTCACAAAGTTAATAATTTTACAGTTTTACAGTCAATTCTACATCTAAAAAATCGTGCAGGGCAGCTTTCAAGAGATATGGGAATTCCGCTTTTGGCCAGCTGGTCCAATTATTTTTGTGATTTGTGTAAAACTGGCAATCTGAGCGTGACTGCGTCCCCTTGACACTGTTTTGATGTTAGCCTCAGTCAGACTCTGGTTGTTCACTAGCATTGTGCACAATGTTGTATTTCACTCCATTCTACACCAAAAACCTCCGGGAGGACTGTCTTTTGTAGATACGAGCCTGCTGAAGATCCTGGTCCGAACCAGACTCGTACATTTCATTTGTACAGAGTCTGGGCTTGCTCCATTGACAAGCGTTAACTTTCTTGAAAGCGGGTATTCGGTTGAAGTTTTAAACTATTGGATCTACCCAGAGCCACTCTGGAACTGCCCAGAGCCACTCTGGATCTGCCCAGAGCCACTCTGGATCTGCCATTACCAATCGCTAGCGTTCGCCTTAGCCAACTCCTTCACCACTAACGGAGCTATCTGGAAAATCAAACAAACCCCGTGGGGATCAAAGATTGTTCTTGCTCCGGCTTTAACTTCTGGATATTCGGTAGCGTTGCCACAACGGACCGAATGGCTTCACTCGCATCTTTCTCCGCCGCCATTACGAAACTACAACTCAAACTAGAGCACGACATCAACGTCATCGTACTCAGCCACTCCCTCTGTTCGCTGATTGGACCGGTAAAATGTTTACCGGAGACATCTGACTAATATACCTAAAGCCCAGACGCAGTACCGAAGCAAAATGAAAATTGAGCGGAAGTACGTAGGAGGGCAGAGCCAAGCTAGTTTCCTTCTTCATTAGCCAGAGAAAGCGACTTCCGTTAGCCCGGTTAGTTTTGCCCGTTTCACTCGTCAGGCTATTTAAAGGTTTGGGGGGACAAGTGACTTTTGTGCATGGACAAGTGAAACGTAAATGTACTTGTCCAATTGACAAGTGCCTCAAAAAGTTAATGTCAAGCCCTGCAATCCAGTGTCCAGAGATATATGATTACCTGATCGACACTCCAAGTGTCGGATATACATATATATATATATATATATATATATATATATATATATATATATATATATATATATATATATATATATATATAAGTTCGTCTTTTGCCACCGACATACGCAGTTGAGCCTGCTTGACGTTGACGTCATGTTAACTCGCTGCTTGCGAGTTAACATGATTGGCTGCTATGATGACAGACGTAACATTAGTTATTTTGTTGCTGCTCAACAACAAAAACGGAGATTGCCAAAGTAACCAAAGTTGCTAGTTGTCACTCGTTACTAGATAAGATTTTTTGTCGCTAGGGAAGGTAAAACATACACTGCCTCTGTTGCTTTCTCTCACGAAGAAATCGACTTGCTTTTTACGGCACTCGTCTCACACAAGGAGATGGATGCAAAAAAGCTATAATTCCTGTCTGATCAGAAAACGCTTACTATTTTTTTTTTTTGTTATCAAGACAATTTAAGATTACTCTTCATTGTTCAGATCATTCTTGCTCTGCTAATCATCTCTGCCAACTGCGAAAGAGCCTTCAGTGCCCATAAGAGAATAAAATCCAACGTCCACAGCAGTCTCACATCCTCATGCCTTTCAGAAGGCCCAGAGCTTCAGTAGGCCTAGGACTCATCAGCACTGGAGAGGTGGCTGAAGACAGGTGGCAAGTGAAATCCATTTGCTAAGAAATGGTACATTAAACCCATATGCAACCATAAATAATCATTCAAAGTCATTTCCCCCCCCCCAAAGCATTCCATTTAAAAAGTTTGATGAGTGAAATATCATCAGTCTTTTGTACTAGCCAATGGCTACTCGAGCTTCATGGTGTCTGTAGAGCGCTGAGTCCCCAGCTCAGGGCTGCATTTCCAGTTTGTCCTGCTCCATACCTTAGCCTAACAAACACACACACACACGCCTGCTTACCCTAACACACACAGGCCTGGTTAACCTAACACACAGACACACACACACAAGCCTGCTTAACTTAAACTAAGACACACAGGCCTGCTTAACCTAACACACACAGGCCTGCTATGAGCATGACTAGCAGATCCCGTGCAGCGTGTCAATACTGCAGCTGTAAGCAGATTTAACTTCTATAACCCCTTTCCACACACTTATCGAAACACACACACAGCTAAAAGCACAAATACAAACACACAGCTAAATAAGCACCAATACATACACCAATCACACATAGCTCAATACACATGTACTTTAGTACACATGCACACACACGCAGCTAAATACACACACACAACTTCATGCACACACAGGCACATACTTTAGTACACAAGGGCACTCATATACCAAACACACCTGCCAGCTACAACACACACACACACACAGTCTTGCACAAACTCAACATTGTACACACACACACACACATAAAGACCACACTGGCTTAGCCCTAGGCTCCAGTCTGCAGACTGACAACAACAGGCTGACCTGCCTCATATCTCCAGCTTTGCACAAGACCTGGGAATCATTCACAACACACCAGACCCTGGGCGTGCACGCACACGCACACATCCCAGGCCAGAGTCCAAGTACAGCAAACCAAACAAGAAGAGAACAAATCCTAGTTCACTGTTTACTTCAGGTGAAAAAGAAAATATCTGGAATGAGGCCTGTGCGATGCTAAAAGAGTGCTGATGTGGTTGCGTCTGTCCGTGTGGGTCTACTGTGTGTGTGTTTGTTCTTCTGACTTCGGTGTAATCATGAACTTTAAAGTTAATATGTGGAAACAACACAGAAAGTACAAATATGTTTATGTTATTCTTTGACCATTTAAACAACATGTTGATATGCGTTTCCTCACAAATATTGCTTTACCTGACTTGTTATTAGGATTAATGCCGATGAATAACTTCTCAAAATAATCTAGATCACTCTCCTTGGACAGCAACTGACAATGACAATCATATGGCCAAATACCATACGGCTCACCTTGCAAATTACTTGTTAGCAAAAATGTTAAACCTAATACTGAAATTAATAAAAGCGTTTATCCTTTGACCAAACATTTACTTTTGGCCGCCATGTTTCTGCATAAATGACGTCACAAGTCGGCAAGTCGTGTACCAACATTTTTGACGCCTATCCAAGTTGTTGTTCTGACTTGAGGGGGTGTTCATGTGAATTTTCCAAGGCCAACCCAGCTTTATATTGCAAAGTTTGTATAGTCCACCTTGCAAAGCTATTTTAGCCTAGCAAAGTCCTAGCCCTTACAGCCTAGCCTAGCACAGCTTCACTTAACCACGCCTAGCCAAGTCACCCCATCCTCTTCCCCTTCAATCCTTCTCAGGCCAGATCAATAAAACTGATGAGTCTCCATCCATCACTCTCTCCTCCCCATCCATCAAGCTCTCCCCCTCTTCCATCTCTCTCTCCCCCTCCTCCATCACTCTCTCCCTTCCATCCTTCTCTCCCCCTCCTCCATCACTCTCTCCCTTCCATCCTTCTCTCCCCCTCCTCCATCACTCTCTCCCTTCCATCCTTCTCTCCCCCTCCTCCATCACTCTCCCTTCCATCCCTCTCTCCCCCTCCTCCATCCCTCTCTCTCTCTCCTCCATCCTTCTCTCCCCCTCCTCCATCTCTCTCTCCCCCTCCTCCATCCCTCTCCCTTCCATCCTTCTCTCCCCCTCCTCCATCCCTCTCTCTCCCCCCTCCATCCTTCTCTCCCCCCTTCCTTTTCACTCCTTTCAGCGTATCCTCTGTAGCTGAAGACTAGTCATGTACATTGAGTTCCATCTAAAATGGCATTATAAATGAGATGGCATTATAAATGAGATGGCATTATAAAGACGCGTGCGTGTGTTTAACAGTAACAAGGTAATGTCCCGAGTTATTAATAACCCCCGTAATCCAGGAAATCACTCTACATCATGCAGACACAGCGCACCCACTCACTAACGCACACATGCTGTGCTCTTTTCTCTAGATGTAGGGTGGGAGATGGTGAAGGATACTTGTCATGTAGACACACACACACACACACCTCTTTCTGTCCAGCTGTAGGGTGGGAGATGGTGAGGCTGCTGCTGCCTGGTTATGTTCCTCTAATCCTGCATACGTGCATCACTTCCTCTCTCTGGGGTACGTGGCACACAAACACACGCATGCACACGTAGACACGCAGGCAGGCATACACACGCATGGATTCGTGCACAGGGACTCATACATCACACGCACCAACACACACACACGCATGCACACGCAGGCACGCACATACACACCACACACACTCTGTGTCAGACCAAGCCCTCTAACAGGAATAGACAGGCTAGCCAGCATTGTGTGAATTACTGTTTACTTTTAGCTGAAAAATAGAAGATCTGGAATTAGGACTGGATGACCCTATCGTGTGTGTGTTTGCTTGTGTATGCTTCATAGAGTGCAGCACCACTGACCTCAAGTGCTGTGTTCACCACTATTGGTGAGAACATTCGGGAGTCATCCACCTATGGTAGTTTCAAGTCACAACAGGCCAGTACAAACTAACTTACAGTGAAGCAGCACTGGAGTGCGTTATCTGGTTAACTTAGTTATTATTGTTATTTGTGCCTGGTAGCTGAGGTGTGGTTATTTTGCACTGTCTGGTGTCTACAGACCATTCCTTGACTCTCACAACCTGTTAGAACTATGAAGTTCTGATCCTTGATTATCAGCTGTATTTTTTATAACACTATGTCGCTTGGATAAAAGCAAATGCTACATGGACAACAAGTAAATGTAATAATAACAAATTGCCAGGCAGGCCCACTGCATTGCAGCACATAGATGACCCAGCAGGATGTTGTTGACTAGGGCTAGAAGGTTCTGGATCTAAACCAGACAGTATGAATAGGGGATAAGGAGAAGTTCCAGCGGTGGGTAGGGGTTTAGAACTGACCTAGAATGTTATGAATGGAACAATGGGGGACGATTCTAGAACTTCGAGAATGTTCAGTAGTGAGGGAACTGAACAGGGTTCTAAAACTGACTTAGAATGTTCGGAAGGGAGTGAACTGGGTTAGGGTCCTAGAACTGCTCTAAAATGTTCTGTAGAGAATAAACTGGGTTAAGGTTCTAGAACCGCTCTAAAATGTTCTGTGGGGAGTCAACGAGGCAGGGTTCTGGAACTGACCTGGAAGGGGAAGATGTTGTCGCTGCGGCCAACACTGTCGTCCATCCAGGACTTGGGGTTGAAGCCGGGGCTGGTCCGGGAGTACTTCTGGGATACCACGTGGTTGTTAGGGAAGGTCTTCTTCAGGGGGGAGATGGAGTTGAGGGGGGTCATGCCCCCATTCAGCCCCCGCCGGTACTCCCTCCCCTGGGAGCCCCCCCAGCCCCCGTAGCCCCCCCCAGGGCTCCAAGAGGTGGAGGAGGGGGAGGGCGAGGGGCTCTGGTAGCTGCCCCAGGGGGAGGGGGGCTTGTTCAGGTTATTGGACAGGTGGGGCAGCTGGCTGAAGGGTGCGTTCCTGTGGGGGAAGGGGGGCGGGTGGGGACTAGCAGGGGAGCGCCGGTGCTGTTGGTGCTGGGGGTGGGGGTGCTGGAAGTGGGGGTGGGGCGGGGGGTGGTGCTGGGAGAGTGCCGGCCCAATCTGGGGGGAGAAGTTGCCCCCGAAGCCTGGACTGACGTGGTGAGAAAAGTTCTGGAACAGCAGCTGGCCGTTGCTGGCAGAGGCAGCCGGGTTGAAGAAGCTCACGTCCTCGTTGATGATGGTGGACGGAGCCGGGGGGATGGCAGCCGACCAGTTGTTGAACCCCGCCAGCGAGGAGGAGGTGCTGGACGGGGCGGGGGGCCCCAGGCCGGATGCGTCCTGGTAGTCAAAAGGCGTCAGCACAGGAGACTCCAGACGCAGCTTTTCCTTCCCAGAGCCGCTGTCCGAGGGGCTGCCATCGACCTTACCCTCCTCCCCCACCCCCACCCCTCTCGCCTTTTCGAGCTCCGAGATCAGACCCGTCTCCTGGTGGCTCCCCGGGGACTGTTGCTTTTCCTCTTGCATCTCCTGCGGCTGACCTTTCACCTTCTCCGGGCCCAGCAACTCATCCTGCATGCTGCTGTGGCCGCTGGTGGCGGGGAACAGCCAGGGCGAGCCGCCTCCGCCGCTGCTTGTGCCATTCCCCGCGGTGGTCGTGCTGTTTATGTAGGCGGGGCTCTGGGACGCATTCTGGTGGTGGTGCGGGGCCTGCAGGTGCGGGTGGATTCGGACCGGGAAAGCGGACTTGTTGCCGGTGTTATTTTGTACTAGGACTCCGAACCCGTAATCCCCCATTTGTCAGCCCCGCACACAAATATGCTATCCCGTGATCGGTACGTCTACAGAGACGGACAGAGACAAGAGAGTGGGACAGAGTGGAAACACCGTAAATTTGATGTCCCTTCAATAATCATTCACACAGAGGGAGATTTTCGGATGTGGATACAACTACACTCGAACACAGGCACGAATGTTAAATCATGAGACGGCTCCGACTGGAAAGATAACATACTGTCGATGCTCACCGAGGCACAGCGAACCCTAGAGAAGACAGCTCGCTCATCTTTGACCAGCAATCTAATTATAACCCCGTGACGTTGCAGTATACCCCAGCAGGCGAACAAGCAGTGTGCTATCATGGAAGCTAGCTAGCCACCTAGCTCGCAAATCTGCCACGGCTAGGGTTGGACGACAGAGACACTGCAGCAGTGTAGCTTCAAGCCTTCTAGCTAGCTAGCAAGCGAAGGATCAATTGCGTGGTTACCAGTCACGATGGATAGATCTGATTGAATACAATTAAATGTGACCAACAAGCTAGATCAGATGGTTAAAGGGGAAAAAATGGCACGTCTTTAGCGACCTTGCCTGACAGCTGTCAAAGTATGTCCCCTTAAGCTCAGGGCTGTGGACTCGACCCTTTAAGTGTAAAAAAAAATGATGACGACGTTTTCTCGTATGACTGAGGTGAAGTTTGACGCTAATCCTCTTCAATCGTACAATCATTTACAACAGTAACCTCAACTAAGCTTGTGTAAGATAACTACATTCATGACGATTTTAAATAACCTAGCAAGGGAGATTGCAAAATATGTCAGCCAACGCGTTACTACTAGCTTACTACGACACTAGCTAGCTGTCTCTCTTTAATTGATTAGCTGGAGAATAAAACAATTTTCACCTTCTCGCTGTTATCCTTGATCCAGGCGGCGAGTCAGTCGAGATCCGTTTTGTGGTTGCTTGCGATACTTGGAAAAAAACCGTGACAGGCTATCTTATAAGGCGATATGAGTTCTACTTATATGGCTTTCGGCTAATAGAGTTAGCTAGCTTTTCTCTCCTCTCCTGACGTGTCCTGCTTGCTCAATGACACAACCCTCTCTCGAGCGAACGAGCCGCTAACCTTGATTGTATCAAATAGATTTGCTACGTCATTGAGTTGAACACATGAAACGAAATCCAACCCAAACTGCTAATAGAGCCTTAATCAGTCGGTTTCATGGTCTTGACAATTTCTATCTTTTTGTCCCCCCACTACAGACAGCTGATTCGTTCTTGCGTTTCTTGGCTGCCTTACTCTCCTCAAAACCGACGGTGGCCAAGTGACAGCTCGATCAGCCGCGAGACACTTCCGGTTGGAGTTCTGCCCCCTCCTAAGCCCGCCCTTTGCCACCCACTCCTCGTGAGATATCGGCGTATTATTGGTCGTCGGAGCAATAACCTCGCCCATTTCTTCCTTATTAGCCAGATACTCACAAAGATGTTTCCGCCCAGTAAGGTCAGAATGATGATGAATCTCCGCCCAGTGAGGTCACGTTCCCGGTAGCTCCTGCTGAACGCATCACAGTCGTGAGAAAACGATACCCAACCCCCCACTAGAGAAGGTGATGGAGGTTATTTCTCTAGATTCGGATCATGTTTCTCCATAATTCTCGAGTAATATTATTACTCGGCGCATGTGGTGATAGTACGGTAGACTGGAGAATGCACACTCTAAGTACAGGGGCAAAACAGTTGACCAAAGTAAAGTAGACCAGGGTCCATTGGATAATTTGCACAGAATAGGCTGCAGTACCGTTCCCGTGTATGACATGAGTGTTAACCCTCTAAGTGGCTGAAGCACACATCCTGAAAGCATCTCTGGAGTGGATAAACATCGCAGTAATAGCATACATCTCCATGACACACAGAGCGGCATTGCTAGGCTACATGGGTTAGCTCCCCCACATGGGAGGCAGTCTGTTGGCTGGAGGGTGGGGGGGGGGGGGGGGGGGGGGGGAAAGAGAGGAGAGGGGGAAGGAGGAAGAAGGGACAGAGGATTCAAATCCATGTAGCTTCCTGTCGCTGGTATTATACTGTGTGTGTGTGGCGGGAGGGGGGGGTCTGTTTGCATGGGTTTGAAAGACAGGTTTTGCAGTAGTAAGTAGCTATTTGCCTGTCTACGGTTACCTTTCAGGGGTTGGGGTGGGGGGAGGGGGTGGAGGGTGGGGTTATAAGGGAGGCAACTGCCTGGTAGGGGAGGGGGTGGGGGGGGAGAAGGCACCTGCTTGATCTGTGCTCCTTCTCTGTTTGAAGGATCAATCTCATTATCAGTGAGGCTGGGAAATGATGGCCCAAGGAGAACAGGAGAACAGAGGGAGGAGGGGTGGTGTAGAGAGAGTATGTGAGAGAGAGAATGATGGAGAGATGGAGAGAGAGCAGCTGTGCCTAGAGACAGAGATGTGATTAGCACCAGCTTGCTGCCTCGTGTCCTCTCATCCATCCTTTCACCCTCTCATCCATCCTTTTATTCTTTCACCATCTCATCTACCACCTCACCCTGTCATCCTCATACTCTCTCACCCTCTCTTACCCTCTCACTCTCATCCTCTCATGCTCTCACTGTCACATCCTGTCACCCACTCACTCTCTCATCCTCTCACCCTCTTATCTTCTCACCCTCTCACTCTATCACCCTCTGATCCTCTTAGGCCGAATCCCATTTCTCTGTCTTACCCCTACCCCTTACCGCTACGCCTTAGTTTTGCACGTTCACGAGAGAGTAAGGGCTGTCCCGATTAGGGGAAGGGGCAGGGTAGGGCTAAGGGGTAAGGGTACATACCCCTTAAAACCAAGTGTTTTTGGGAGCTTACTTGAAACCAAGGGGTATGTGAATACTGTGCAACCGGCAACAATGGCAGCCAGTTCATCCAGAGAGTCCCATAAATGTAATACTTTCAGCTTAAATAATGGATTTAAAAATTACAACAGTCTTGTTTTGTGCTGTACACAGTCCTGTACATATATATTTGCAACCATGTTCTAAATTTAAACGTTTAAAAAAATCGCTAGTTTACTACACCAACGTTACATTGCTGAATTGCACAACAGTATCAAATCAAATCAAATGTATTTGTATAGCCCTTTTTACACGCAAGCATGTCACAGAGGGCTTCACATGCGCCCATAGAACTGCCCCTCAACCAACCTAAACCCTCAAGGAAGACAAGGAAAAACTCCCAGAAAACTCCCAACGGGAGAAAAAATGGAAGAAACCTTGGGAGGAGCAATTCAGAGAGGGATCCCCTCCTCCAGAGACGGTTGGTAGGAAAGAGGAGCAGAACACAAGCTAAACATAGTCATACAGTGTCAATGGGTTTTGAAACACCAAAACCCATTGTTCGCCTTTATAGACGTTGGATGGGACCGGGAAACTCGCTGTTGGCCGTCATGGAGACTGGATTCCGGGTGACGACCTGGTCCACCGTTGGCAGACCGATGACCAAGCAGGTCCTGACAGCTCCAACCCCCCACACTACAGGGAATGTGTGGGGGGGGACAGAGAGAGGAGAGCAGGGATTAGAGAATGCCAGGAGCAGCTAACAGTTATAGTCATGATAGAATGAGATCCACACCGGTCAAGTGTGGACTAGTGCAGTAATTTAACAGAGCTAAAAAAGGGTATTTGATGCAGCCCCACACACCAAGACAGCGACAGCCCCCCTCGGTTGGAACATGAAATCTGTTCCAGGGGAAAGAACTCTAAAATAGGTTTTACTTATACGAATAAGGATGAAAACAACCAGTCCCCCGTTGTCTCCAACTAGTAATAAAAACTATAATAGTAACAAGATACAGTAACCGGTTTGCTTTATTTGTAACATCTAGATGGGCAATGTAAACATAAGCTATAATTACAATTTAAAAGTGACATGTGATACACACATAGGCAAGCACAGTGACGCCTGTTCTCTGACTAGCCTTGAATGGACTCCATGCATGTCTACAGTTTTAACTAAACTCCATTAGCAGCGAATTTCGTTTGATATCAGTGCATAACACTACTTGCTTTGGAGACATCGATACGTGCTAGATGACGTAACCAGTAATCAGTTTCGAGGGACAAGGGCTAGGGGTAAACTAAGGGGTAGGGTTAAGGGTAAGACAGAGAATTGGACACGGCCTTACTCTCATCCTCTCTCTTCTCATCCTCTCCCTCTTTTATCCTTTCACCCTCTCACCCTCATTCTTTGATCTCCCACTCTATGATCCTCTAACCCTCTCACCTTTTCACCTTTTCACTGTGTCATCCTTTCACCCTCTCACTCTCTCATCCTCTCATCTACTCCTCTCATCCACTTATCCTCTCACTCTCTCATCTATATCCCAGAATCTCGTGACTTTCTGCAGCAGAAAATGAACCCAAAGCAGTGTTGTTATCAGCAGATTGCATTAGGTTACATTATACAAGACAACACAGACATGTATAAGCGCACATGTTGTGTACGAGCATCATGGAACAGTACACACAGATGATTCATATGTGCAAAGTATATGGTTTCATTCAATAAAATATGAGAATTTGAGCTCTACCTCATGTCATTATTACATGAGGTTTCAGTAGGTCTTCTCTATTCCTCTGTGTTCTCTCTCACTGTCTATCTCTTTTTGTAATTTCTCTCCAACTCTTCCACCTACAGATATGATGCAGGTGTGTGTTTGTGTGTGTCAACCATGTTGTATGGCCAGTAGTTCATTCCACCACATTTCTGTATGTTTTGTTTCTACTTAGTTTCTTTTGTGTGTTTGTGCATGTGTGTGTTTGTGTGCATGTGTATCTCACCATGGTTGGTGAAGTTTATGAATAAAACATTGAATCCATTAAAAAATTAATCACCCCCACCTAAGGCACAATTATGGTGCTGCTCCTCCTAGAGACAGTGAGAGACAAAGCAAAGGAGAACAAGTGAGAGAGAAAGTGAAGAAGGGAGACAGTGAAAAAGGGGAGAGGAAGAAAGTGATTGAAAGAAAGAGGTGGAGCGAGCGTGAAGGAAAAAGAAAGAGAGAGCGAACGAGGGAGCGACAGAGCAAGGGAGGGTGAGAGAAAGCAAGGGGTAGAGAAGAGAATGGAAAAAGCCACAGCATACTGTGGCAAAAAACAACAACTATTGTTTTAGTTCCACATGAAGTATTCAGAGAGTTTGCATGCCATGTTTATACCTAACAACATGCTCTTGGGGCAAGCCTAGCCAGAGCCTCTGTCCTCTATTGCTTCTGTTTGCATCGTGTATCTAGTACAAACACTTGTGCATACACACACACACGAGTACGCAAACACACTCTGCTACCTGTTTGAGAATGACTCCTTATCCTTGGGGGAAGCTGCACAGGGCTTATCATGCTAGTTTGTATAAGAGGACATGGGTGTTGTTATAGGGTATAGACCTTCTTGGTGATTATGTCACCAGCTGAACTGTCCTGCATTTAACGCTAATGCTAGCACTAGCCCTAGCCCTGGCCTTAGCACTAGCCCTACAACGTCATAAAAAGAATGAATCCAGAGTGTTCATTGCTTAATCTTTATAAATAATACTAAATGAGATGTTTGCAAATGTGCATATATTATTCATATTATTTATACAGTTTTTCAATGAAAAAAATTCAATGTACTCTGCTGTCTTAAGAAAAAAAAAAGAATACGTTTGACAACTTCATAAATGTTTTATTACTGTTAATCATGTAACGTTTGTCACCCTTTTGTCCCCCATGCCCTTACCTAACCTATCGCACCCTAACCTACCCCCACCCACACAAAGTCTAATCTACCCCTACCTAACCTACCCCTACTCCTACCCCTATGTAACCCTACCTAACCTACCCATACCCCTACTCCTACCCTTATCTAACCCTACCTGACGTACCCCTACCTTAACCTTCCCGTACCCTTTCTGGAGAGTTTGTCATGTTCACAATGGCTGCTCTAGTATAAAGATGTCACGATGGACTACAGGCCAGCTGCTCATCTGGACAGTAGCCTTGTGCTGTGTATGTGTGTGTGTGTGCGTGCCTGTGTGTGTTTGTGTGTGTTTGATCTCTGGGGACAGAGAAGTAATCAGGGCATAGAGGTGCCCAGGGCAGGGCCACAGTTATCTCTGACTGGGAGGGTTGGAGTGTGTGTCCGTGTGTGTGTGTGTGTGTCTGACTGTGTGTGTGGGGGTGGGGTGGGGCAGGAATGTGGACCGAGATCGTCAAAGAAGGCAGCCTGATTTTATGGTTCCTCTGGGTCCTCTAAGAGAGTGCATTACTATGAAACAGCTGGGGGTCTCTGTGTGTGCGTATGTGTGTGTCTTTGTGTATATGTTCTTCTGTATGTTTGTGTGTGTGTTTGTGTGTGTGTGTCTGTATGCGTGTCTCTGTGTATGTGTGTGTGTCTGTGTATTGGTGTCTGTGTATACAGAATGTGTGTGTTAAATTAATTGAGATGCCATTCTTCTTCCTCCTGTGTGAACAGCTTGTGACAGTGACACTATAGAGAAGGATCAAAATGTCTGCCTACCTTAGCTGTGACAGCATACTTGTCTGTCCAACCCATCTCACAATTTCTTCACCTCTTCTCATTCCTTCTTCGTTCTTCTCCCTCTCTTTCTCCCCTCTCTCAAACGCTCTCCCTATATTAGTTTATCTGCTCCTTCCCCCTCCCCCCTCCCTTCTTCTCTCTTCCCCCCTTCCATCCTCTCTCCTCTTCCCTCCCCCATTCCCTCCCTTCTATCCTCCCCTCCGCCTGACAGAGTGCTGACAGTGGTGCTGCAGGAAATGCTGAGTCAGACAGACCTGGCCTATTCTCCACCCCCCGTACAAACACACACAGTGGCCTTATCAATAATGTAAAATACTAAGCCATGCTTGACTGTATTTGTGTGTGTGTATATATGTGTGTGTGAAATGTAGGGTCAGGCTCTGAATCGTGGGTTGCATTTCAAGAAAGTGAAGGTGGCGTTTTCATTTTTTCATTGTGTAAGTGGGTCAGTAAGCACCCCTCTCCACACACACACACTGTCCTCATGGAAGGGATTTCTCTGAAGCTTCAAACCCTGAAGGGGGCCATGATGCTGGGGTGCCTGGTGGACATCCTGATGACAGGGTGAGGTGGTCTCCCAGACTCTTGCATCACTACTCGGCCAGACAGAAGATGAAGGACTCTTGACCACCGAAATATCCTCTTCCTTCCTACTTTAACTCCTCCTTCTTACCTTCCTGTTTTTCCCTACTTCGTGCCCCACTGTAACTACTTCCTTCATATCCTACAGTAACTCCCTCCTTCCCACACTACAGTAACTCCTTCCTTCCTAACCTACTGTAACTCCTTCTTCTTACCCTACAGTACTCAGTCCTCGCAGGCCTCCTGGCATGTGTCTGCATATCATCCAGAATGCGGTTGCCCACCTAATCTTTAAACTCCCGAAGTACTCAAGCACAAATCCACACCAGGGCCAGGCACAAGTTCTGACTTTAGTCTCCCCAAAGCACACACACATAAAGGTAAAACATCTTTATTCAGTTCATTTAAAACATACTGCCCAACCATTCATCATGTCTAACATTACCACTGTGTGTACTCCCCGCCTGAAAGTTATGACTGTCGCCAAACAGCTCCCTCCCCTCTGACCTTTCTGTACTAGGGGTGAGGTCCACTGCACACTTTAAAACGTCACATTCAATATTTCTCACGACAATTCACCCAGTTAATGGCACACACGTTTAAAACAATCAACCCACAAGTCACCTCCAACACAGGGAGCAATGTTATCAAGGTGAATTATACACACAGGTATGGTACTTACTGTCCTGAGGCAGGGGTACTGCGAGGAGCCACTGGGAGGACTGGCCCAGAGAGTGAGGGACTCGTCCACACAGTGCCAACCACAAACTGCTTGGAGCAGTAGACAGGCAAACAGGAAATGCAGAGTCCTTTCGGTTACATTTACATTTAGTCATTTAGCAGATGCTCTTACCCAGAGCGACTTAGAGTAAGTACAGGGACATTCCCCCCAAGGCAAGTAGGGTGAAGTGCCTTGCCCAAGGACACAACATCATTTGCCACGGCCGGGAATCGATCTGGCAACCTTCAGATTACTAGTCCGATTCCCTAACCGCTTAGCCATCTGACTCCTCGGTTGGCAGTGCGCCGACCAAAAAACATTTCAAAATGTCACTATAAGCTGCTGTTTGCGCTCACCCAGCTTGCCGACCGTCCAAAGACTAATGATCCAATCTTGCTCTGCTTGTGTACCAAGAGTCCAAGGGTTTACTTGTCCTCTTGTATGTTCCCCATGGTCACCCCAGCGAGATGCAGCAAACCAGTGGAGGCCTGACTCCTCTCTCCCTGTTGCAGCGCAGCTTTGGGGATCGGCTGTCAATCACCCGGGGACAGCTAGTAGAGACAACAGAGAACAACTTTTAGGACTTTAACATTCGACTCTTAGCTCTCACCAACAACTAAAGTATTTGAACCAAAAATCCCTTGTCGAGCTGTTGTGTACGGTCTGCTTCCTCTCGGTGTTCACTTTCTCCATCCTTGCCAACCCTCCCTTTTCTCCTCCGCGTGGCCGCATTCCCACGCCGCTGAGGGTCAATTAATGCCAGGACCAGCAGCCGCACCTATAAATTAATTACTGACACTCCCCCAAACCCCAAACAGTACTTTCATGCCAGTCTATACATACTGTGTTACATTATACAAATACAACACGTGTGCTAGGAGTTTGTCCATAGCAGACGATCTGGCAGTATTTAAACACCAGGTTTGAAATACTGTTGGGTTGATGAAGTGATGGATGGCAGGTGTGTGGGGTAGACGGGTAAGATGGAATACTGGAATACTGGAGCCTGGAACCACACAGACAGGGGAGAGACTGGCACAGACTAGGCGGAAGTGGAAAGCGTGACAGTAGAACTAGGCACTTCTGAGACTTGATTTTCTGATGTACTTTCTATTCTACTTTGTTTGTCGCTTTGGATAGATGTGTCTGCTGAATGAATAACATGTAGACCTGGTATATCTGCTCTCTAAGGGGTCTGGTTGAGAGGTTTGGCCAGAAGGGAACATGCTGGGGAAGTGTTGGGTAGGTGTTGAGGAGGTGATGGGGAGGTGTTGAGGAATTGTTGGGGAAGTGTTGAGGAGGTGCTGGGGAAGTGTTGGTGAGGAATTGAGGAGGTGTAGAGGTGTTGGGAAGGTGTTGAGGTGTTGGGGACCTGTTGAGGTGTTGGGAAGTGTTGAGGAGGTTGGGGACGTGTTGAGGTGTTGGGGAAGTGTTGAGGAGGTGTTAAGGAGGTGATGAGGAGGCACTTGTGATGGATGTAAACAGAGTTTGTAACACATTTTATCTGGGGATCCAACCAGGCGCTCTGGAAACATGAAAGGATGATCCCTGATGATGGTTGAAATGGATGATCTGTGCGTTGGAGTTCAGAGTTTAATTATCTGTTTCAATGTCGATTCTCAGAAAGAGATGGTTGTCAATGCTGCTTTTATGACATGAGGCTGGGGCTCCAGTAAGGCTGGGGTCTAAAACCTGCTGTTTTCATTGCTTGGTCAGTTAGTCCCATTGACCCAACCATGATGCGTGGATAATCTATTTGTTTAAATAGTGCTGGTCGGTATTGTAGTTCTGGTTGGGGTGACGGTTGTTGTTGGGGGACCTCTCCAGGAGGTTTCTGCATGTGTACTGGCTGGGATCAAGCCCTCATCAACCACATGCCGAGCCCAAACATCCAGCCATTAGATCAAGAAAACAGTGGAATTTTAAAGATTAACTCCCACCCACCGTGAGACGGTGAACCTCAAACACTCTTCCCCTCCAACGCACACACACACTCACCGCGCCATTCATAATCAATACCTGGCTGAATGTGTAAGGAGACGTTTAACACATCTTTGATCATCAGTAATTCAGCCCTCTAAATAACCTTCCTGTTACTCACAGCAGGAGCAACAAACACTTTGTTCTTCTCTTTTTCTGTCTTTGCATCCTTTTCTTTCTTTCTCTCTCTCACACACACACTTTCTTCCTCTCTCTCACTGTCCTTTTCTCTCTCTCTCTCTCTCTCTCTCTCTCTCTCTCTCTCTCTCTCTCTCTCTCTCTCTTTCTCTCTCTCTCTCTCTCTCTCTCTCTCTCTCTCTCTCTCTCTCTCTCTCTCTCTCTCTCTCTCTCTCTCTCTCCTGTCCTCCCTCGTAGGACGCAGGGCCCGGTTGTGGACAGATGGCATGATGCAGCAAATCAGCTCAGCAATCTGACACATCACACACGCACAAGACTGGTACAGCCTGTCTCCAAGGCAACACACATATACTGTACAGACACACACACCAGACTGGTGTAGAGTGCCTCCAAGGCCACACACACCAGGGATGCTAGTTGTCTCTCCCGAAAGCGTTCTATCAGGCTGAGGGTACATGATGATGAGTGACACATAGGATCCCCCTATGGACCCTATAGAGAGGTGTGGGAGGAGGAGGGGGGAGATGTGGGAAGAGGAGGATGTGGAGGTGGAGGAGGGGACAAATGGGGGAGGAGGGAGAGGAGGAGGAAGGGAGGAGCAGTGGGGTTGTGTGAACTGTATGCTGAACTGGGCGAGGTCACTGTCCACTTTCTAAGCCTGTTCGGTAAAGAGGCAGCTGTGAAACTGTGTATGTACGTGGTGCGTGTGTAATATGTGGCTGTATAATGTGTGGGTGTGTGTAATGTGCATGTGCGCATGTAGTGTGTGTCTAATATGTAGGTTAGTGTGTAATGTAGTGTGTGTACTCCATCCTCTGTCGTTGGAGCTTGTGACGACGGCAGCCTTGAGCCACCAGTGCATCTCAAGCAGCGCGTGGGCGACGAGCAGCATGCCGCCAGCTAGAGGAGGAGGGGAGGCGAAGGGGATGAGGAGAAGAGTGGGGGAAGAGGAAAAGAGGAGGAGAGTAGGGGAGGAGGGGAGAGAAGGGGGAGGAGGAGGGGAGGAGGAGGAAGGGGTGGATAGGAGGAGGACAGTCACCTCTCTGTCACGCCAAGCTCTCCTTAAGGCCATCAGCTCCGTGGGAGCAAGGCGGAGTTTCTCCCCTGAGCTAGCAGAGTGAGCTTAACAAGGAGAGCTAACATATGATACTTCACGTGTGTATGTCACTACTTCATTCGGAGCTACTGTAGCATACAGAGATAGCACATAAAATAGATCTAGCATAGCATATACAACTAGCTCATCATATAGACCTTGCTCATCAAGTTCAATACTGCCCAAATCACATTTGCTAATGTGTTATTTGAACATATGCTAGCATTACTAGCATACCACTTGTCAATGGAAGATTAGTATAGCTAGCTTACCATTTACTGCTTACAAGGAGATTAGTATAGCTAGCATACCATGTATTGCTCAGTGAAAGATTAGTAGGCTATAGCTAGCATACCATCTACAGCTCAGTGTAAGTTTAGCTTAATGTGCTTCAGATATGTAAGTGGACAATCCCAAACCTAGCAGAGTCTAGAGGGATGAGCTTCTGGTTCTATACCAACGACAAAAACACTGGTTGCCAAGCCAACCATGCCTCTCTCAATGACATGAACCATTCCCTTTTTATTCTTCATCCTCTACCTTCTTCCCTCTCCCTCTTTGCCCCCCTCCCTTCCTCTCTCCCTTCCGGTGTGCTTGTATGGAGCTGAGCTGTGAGGTTAGCATGTTATCTGGGTCAGAGCATTAGCATTGTCCGCTACATTGTGTTGGGTGAGCACTGAGCAGGGCTCCTCTTCAGTGGTGATGGAGATCCTGTTACACCTCAGAGTAGGCCAACCTCTGTTCTGTTGACAACACATGCTCATGCACACACACAAATATGTATATGCAGATATACACACACCTTAGAGTAGGCCAGCCTCTGTTCTTCCAGAGGACACACACACACAGAAGTGCACATCTGTATACAAGCATACGCACATATAAATACACAGATAAACACATCTCAAGACGTCCTTGCTACCTTTCTTGCCGCTTTGCTTGCTGCCATGTTAACCATGCTAGATGCCATGCTAACAGCATTGCTAGCCGCCATATTAGCCACCTTAACCACCTTAACCACCATGCTACCTGCCATGTTAGCCACATGGAGCCGTCATGTTAGCCACCATGCTAGCCGCCATAGTACACACCAAATGGGTGTGTGGGGCTAAATGGGGGTATTTAGAGAAACTTTTTTGTCAATCGATGCAGAGGGGCCAGTGAGGTAGCAGCGGTGGAGTGTGCCCGATTCTACAGTTATCAGAGCCCACAGGACGCACAGGACCGTCGCTATGGCAGCACAAGCAGATTGGTCTGGTGGATGACGGCCGAGCGTTGCAATCACATTCCTGACGGAGGGTAATTAGTGCAAATCCCCCCTCGTCACCAACCAGCAGCCAGCCAACTCACCCACACAAGCGAACACATATGCACACACAGTGGCCAGAGTGGTTTGGTGACACTGACCTTAATCAAATGAGAAGACATCCTAGGATCCCCCCCACGCACACACTCCCCCCCCCCCCCCCCCCCCCCCCCCGTCACCACCACCCCCAGCCCCCTATTCCTCTGTTCTCACCCCCCCTCACACACACACACACACACTCCCAGCAGCCATTTATTGACCACTGCTGATCCAGGGGGGCTCAGTTTCAGGGAGGAGCCTTTGAGACTGCAGAGCACAGCGGAATAACCAAGTCATTCTCAATAAGGGAGCCATTTTGTGTCAGGTGCTAAGACCTGAAGTGTAGACTGTCTGTCTAGAGAGTGGCTGGCTGGATGACTGACTGGCTGACTGATTAGCTAACTAGCTGGCTGACTGAAACACTGATTGATTGGCTGGCTACACTCATCTCTCTCCGTCTTTCATCTCTGTTAGAGCATCAGACAGGAAATTGACTTTCAAAGGCAGGCTGAGAGCCCAACCTCATTCAGAGCGGAGAACCACAGCAGCTAGCTGTCCACAAACACGCTCTTATTCAGTTAGAAGCCTTTTTTTGAACAAATGTTCACCAAGTAACCATAAAAACGTTATTCCAGTTTTCCCCCAGAGGGGGGAGAGTGGCAGGGAGTGTGTGTATGGTATGCGTTTATCTACTAAAATCCTAGTCTTCCATCCCAGAATCCTTTCTGGCGCATTCCCCTGTCATGTTGTGTCACTCAAAAAATGCATTACGTATCGGCGGGCGGCCAACAAAGTGTTGCGTTACTGTGGCAACACCATGGAGCAACGTGGCATGTCTGGTCACCACGGTGACTCATCGTCATACAATAATCGCCCATCAGCAGAGGTCACACGAGTGTGCGTGTGCACATGCATGGGTGTGCACATTTATATGAGTGTGCACAATACTCAGTTACCCATAGAGACTCCTTCACCATGGCAACCTGGTTGGGAGGTTTCCACAGCAACTCTTGTGAAGTACAGGAGAGAAGAGAGGAGTGAGAAAAGAAAGGAGTGAAAGTAGAGAGAAGTGAGAGAAGAAAGGAGGAGAGGAGAAGAGGAGAGAGGAGTGAGAGAGGAGTGACAGAGGAGTGAGAGAAGAGAGGAGGAGAGAGAAAGAGAGAGGAGTGAGAGGAGAGAGGAGGAGTGAGAGAAGAGAGGAGGACAGAGGAGAGAGGAGGAAAGAGGAGGAGAGAGGAGTGAGAGAAGAGAGGAGGAGAGAGGAGAGAAAGGGAGAGAAGAGGACAGCAGAGTGGTGGAAGAGAGATGGAGACAAGAGGAGAGGGGGAGAGGAGAGAGGTGAAATGGGCAGAATACGTGGAGTAAAGAGAGGAGCGGAGAGGGAAGAAAGGAAGTGGACAGGAAGGAGATAGAAGGAGGATTAGCCGAGAGAGATTAAAATACTTGTTTTCAGGTCATTCTGTCTCCAGATCTGCAGCTTCTTTTCCCTGTTACACCAGACCACAACAGGACCTTGCACTGGCCAGGCCACCATGTGTGTGTGTGTTGGGGGGGGGGGGTCCCGGAACCTGTCATAGAGATGGCACCGCTGGTGATGGGAGCTGGGTGAGACAGATGGTACATGTGATAGGTTACATCTGGAGAGGAGAGCTGGAGAGGAGACGAAGGTTGCATGTGATGGTTGTGTTCTCATGACTGGATTAGAAACAATGAGGTCCTTTGCAGAGATCAGCACACACACATATACATCAAAACACACATACATACATACACACACACACATACACACACACTAGGGCTTTGATATCACACCACGCCAACACAGATCCGTATTTGTACCCCTCCCCCGGTTGGCCATTGTAACTCTTGTTATAACATCTGGTTATAACATTTCTGGTTATAAAATCTCTGGTTATGGCATCTGGTAATAACATCTCTGGTAATAACCTCTCTGGTAATAACATCTAGTAATACAAATCTAGTTATGTAATAACACAAACATACATGATGTGTGTAATAACTTGTAAAAACACTTCTGGTTATAATATCTCTGGTACAAAAAATCTCGTTATAACTGGTAATAATGACCCCTGTGTTGTGTGGTGCTGTGAGTGTGTTTATGCAATGTAAATCTGTCTCTCAGAACCTTTGTGTGTGACAGGTTGGTATCTCTAGTTACCGTCACCGTGGAGATTAGAGGATCTGAGAGCTATATTTCCAGTTTGTGTGCCTTGTGTGTCTCTGTGTGTGTGTGGTGGTGGTGGGGGTGGGGAGTTATGTGTGTCATTTTCTTTATTGAGTGTAAGTGTGTACTGAGGACAGCTGGTCAATTTCTGTCGCTGTTTCTCTCTCTGTTGCTCTCTTTCTCTGTTCCTCTCTCAGTCCCTCTCTCTCCCAATCCCTATTTCTTGCTTTCTATCTCCCTTTTTCCCCACACACACAAACACACACATAGAGACACACACTCACACACATAGACACAGACTCCCCTCCACACACAGACATCCACACACACAGACAGATAGGAATTGTAGTCAGCCTGGGTTGAGCTGACAGGGAGCAGCTGCACATGGCTGTAGTCACATGGGTTCACCATGTGAGTCCCCCCCCCCTCTCTCTCTCTCTCTCCCTGTCTGTCTGTCGTCCGTCTGTTTCTCTCTCCTCTCTTTCCCTCTCTCGCTGTCTACGTCTCTCTTTGTCACAGCTCTTTGTCTCATACTCTTTCCCAGGTCTGCCCAGCCTAGCCCAGCCTTTCCCCACCCATTAAAGCCCTGTCTAGTGTTGTTTTGGGGCTCAATTAGCTGGAGCATTAAACCACATGATCATTCTAGTAACGCAGTGAAAAATCAATATCAGTGCTATTTCAACATTTGAGAGGAGTCTCTATGACAACAGTGTTAAAAAAAAAAATTGAGGTTTGTTCATGCGCAAAAATCTGTCACTATTAGTTTGTTTGTGTGCATCCACAACACCACTGCTATAAAACTCACTCAACTGGTAAGTAAAAATGCACACACACACACATAGCCTAAACACATTGTCATATACACTGCTCAGTGAGAGAGAGCTAATATATATACACAAGCTGATTATACCTTTCTGGTAAGACATCAGTCTCTCACTGTTAAGACACACACACACACACGTGTGTCAGATAAGAGTCTAGAGTTTGTGCAAGGCTGAACTGTGAGTGAGGAACACATGCCACATCATGTGACACAAGATCACATGACTTTGTGACACAAGCCTTTGGTGATCATGTGACTAGTACCACTGAATGTAACCCTAACCGTTCTCTAACTAGGAATGTCACACTAGTATGTCTTAAACACATGCACACACACACATACTGTACATGCACACAAACACAATGTATGGAGGTACAGTTCACACACTAACTCAGAATCCTTCACCTATTAAGTGAGGAGAGAAGAGAGAGAAGAGAGAGAAGAGAATGGGGGAGGAGAAGAGAGGAAAGGAGGGGAGGAGACTTAGGAGAGGAGAGAGGAGAACAGGGTAAGAGAAGTGAAGATAGGAGATTAAAGAAGACAGGGAAGGAGAGGAGTGGAGAGGTAAGAGAAGAGGAGGGGTGAAAAGAAGAGAGGAGAGAGAAGAGAATGGGGGAGATGTGAGGAAAGAGATGGGGGGGGGGGTCATGGCAGAGAATGCAACACACACGCAGACATAAACACACACCTACCCACCCTGTAAATCCCACAGGCCTGTCCTCAATTGAATTACTGTTATCATATCATTACACCCTCTCTGCCCACCACAAGCCACACCCCACTCAGAGACATCCATGCACAGACACACACACACCCGCACACACACATTAGAGTAGGTCCCATTAGGGCCTTATTGATCTTAGCTCTGAGAGGGGCTAGGCCTGTCTATTGATCTCTGCTGATTTCAGCCTTCTGTGTGTGTGTGTATGTGTCTGTGTGTATTTTTGTGTGCGTGCATACATTGTTTTAAGGACATGCATAGACCGATAGACAAATGAATAGTGTACTTTAGAAACAACCAAGCAACCCTACCCCAACCAAGCAACCCTACCCCAACCAAGCAACCCTACCCCAACCAAGCAACCCTACCCCAACCAAGCAACCCTACCCCAACCAAGCAACCCTACCCCAACCAGGCAACCCTAATCCAATCAAGCCAGCCACATGCAGTACATGCACAAGTTAAGGAGGAGAGGAGGGTAGAGGAGAATGGAGGAAGGGATGAGGAGAAATGAACAGAAGTAGGATAGGAGGGGGAAGGAGTATATGGTTAGCCATTCTGAGCTCCAATCTGATTAAAACTGGAGTCACTGACACGTTCACAACTCTAATTATGGAAATATAGAAAAGAGCTAGGGTTCAGTGTGTGAGTGGGTCTTCCCCCAGAGTAGCTCTGTTCCTTGCCAAGGTGACAAGGGTTGCCATGGTAGCAACATATACTCCTTTCTGTGCATCCCACACACACAATAACACCCCTTTCCTAAGGATTCATAGTCTCTGTATATGTGACATTGCGTGTGAAAATAGAAATTCAATTTCAATTGATTGGATTCTGAAGATATCCCTGAGGACAATCCAGTGATTGTGTGTTAATCATAATCTCATTCTATTCTAATGTATTTAATGTCGTTCCATTCTAATAAGTATTCTCATTGTATTGTTGTTGTGTTGTTTAGTTTTGTTGTGTATTGTGTTATTTCCACCCACACACAGTAGTCGTTGTCTCTATAATGTGGTTGCCACGATGATTGACAGTACACATCTTTGTTTCCATTGTAATATAATCTCCATCTGTCTCAGCATCACTGTGGTGCAGCCCCCCCATTCCCCATCTCTCCCCCTCTTTTACCCGCGACCTCTTTTTCTACCCTACCCTTTCCTTGTCTCTCCCCTCCCCCTCTCCCTATTTCTCCCCCCTTTCCTCTTCCCCCTCTCTCACCCCCACTGTCCCTCCTCTGAAGTGACTGCCCTGCTTTAAGCTCTGATGAACTATCTTGTCATTCCACTCTTAATGGGGCTTCTAATGATCAACTTGATTAACTATAGTGTGCGTGTGTGTATATAAATGTTTGTGTGTGTGTGTGAATGTTTGTGTGTGACTGACTGATCAAGAAGGTAACGTGTCAACATCGGTGCATGATAATGATGTTTGTAGTGTGATAGGACCATGCTAACGATATGCAGTAATATGTTAATAGCTGTGTGATGCATGATGGGACAGCTCTATATTTAGACCTGTGTTCTGGAATGTTATTCAGCCAATTAGCCAGTCAGAGAAGAAAGCAGTATCATATACAAATACTACAGTAAGAAAATGTGAGAAGTGATGTATGTGTGTGTAGTGTGTGTATGTCTGTGAGATGGTTGAATGTGTATGTACCGTATGTGTGTGCGTATGTGTGTGTATGTATGTTGCGTGTCTTTTCCTCAGCACCAGCTGCCTGTGAGTGGACAACCCCCTCCCCCGGTGAGGGACTACCCACTCTCCCCATCCCTCCCCTTTTTACTCCATGTCCTCATCAGCAGTTAGTATGCAGCTGATTCTCTCCTAGTGATCTCCCCCGTCTCAAACAACCCTGCTTTTATTTCTACACCTCCATCCTTCACCCTCTCTCTCTCTCTCTGTCCTTATCTCTGTCTTACTCTATCTGTCTCTCTCTCTCTGTCTTCATTCCAAAGATCCAAGAAGGAAGAGAAGGATGATGAGGGAGGTCTACAGACGGAGGAGGAAGGGCAGAGGAGGAAAAGGAGGAAGAGGGACAGAAAGAGAAGGAAGAGGAGAGAGTTCTATTGGAAGATAAGAAGGGTGATGAGGAAGAGGGATAGAAGTAGGAGGGAGGTCTACAGGAAGAGAGGGGGAGGAAGAGAGAGGTCTACAGGAGGAGGAGGAAGAGAGAGGTCCACAGGAGGAGGGGGGGAGGGACAGAGGGAGGAGAAGCAAGAGGGAGGTCTACAAAAGGAGGAGTAGGGGAAGAGGGACAGAGGAAGGAGAAGGGAGGTCAACAGGAGGAGGGGAGGAGGGACAGAAGGATGAGAGATGCTGCAGCCTTAGAGCCTAGTCATTATCCTGATGATGTCACATGGCAGCACGATGTGTGGGAGGATAGGATTTGGAGAATACCTCAGAGGGAGAGAGTGAGTGAGAAGGGAGAGAGGTACAGGCAAAGGTAAAAATATAGCAGGACTGAAAATTTTATTTGTTACAGGTTTTACTGCCCCCCACTCTCACTCCCTCTCATTCTCTCTCCCTTTCTCCCCATCTCTCATTCATTCTCTCAGTCCCTCTCTTTCTTACTCTCTCTCCTTTCCTCTCTTTCTGTCTCTCTCTACCTCCTCTCTCTCTCCTACATGGTGTGAGAAAGCCGAGACGTCCTCTCATCATTAAAGATTCATGAGAGCCAGAATGTTCTCTCTCCCCAGTAGCTGCCCTCTGCAGACTGTTCTGTTATTACTGGAGTAGAATCTCTTCTGCTCAGTAGAAGAGACAGGCGGTGTGTGTGTGTGTGAGAGTGTACGTGTGCGTGAGACGAGTTTATGAAAGTGTTTTTTTCGTGTGTGCTTGCATTTGCGAGTGCAAGTGTGTGATCTCTAATGCATTGTCCAAGCTGCTACTGCTCCCAGTGATGCCCTGGTATTAAAGCTATTTATAACCCCAGTGTGTGTGCGTGTGAGAGAGAGTAGCTTATTCACCTCAGCGCTCATCTGCTATACTCACAGAAGGATAGAGAAAGAAAGAGGGTGAGAGTAAGCGAGAGAGATGGGGGTAAAAAGAGAGAGAGAAAGAAAGAGTGAGCAAGAGAGCGAGAAAGAGGGCAGAAATAAAATGATGGGGGGAAGAAAGAGAGACACAGAGAAAGAGAGAGGGAGGAGAGGGTAGTATAGATGAGCAAACAGAACTGTCTGTTTCAATATTTCATCCGAATCCTCCGTCACCATAAACTGCTGTCTCTGGAGGCTGGGGGAGGCCAGAGGGAGACAGGGGGGATGCATAGGAAGATTAAGGGGAAGCTGTGGAGGCAAGTGGGAGGTTGGAGTGTGGTTGTGGGGAGGCCAGGGGGATATTGGGTGAGGTTTCCTCTCTTGCAATCCCTCCCTCTATCTATTCTCCCTCCATCTCTCCCTGTACAGTTTTGGTCTACATTCCTATGAGCAGCAGTAAAGAGTGTTCCCCCTGGTGGTGTGTTTGGGGACTGCATTTGTGACGTTTTATGTCTGCAGCAGCAGCTCACTCAATGCTGTGAGGATGCCTCCTCTCCTCTCCATCTCTCCTTTCCGTTACCTCCGTTTTAGTCCTCTCCCTCCCCTTCTGTTTCTAGATGTTGTTCTGTTATGCACCTTTTTAACCATGTTGATTCTGACCACGTTTTTGAGGCATGGCGATCGATTTGGGAAGGCCTTTGTGTATGTAGATTAGATTATCTCCACAAGATCACGTCGATGTTTGACAGAGACACAGGTTAAAGAGCAGGGACCAGGAGGAGAGGGCAGCCAAGAAGGCTACAGGACAGGCAGGAGGGGAAGGAAAAGGCCGGCCAATAGATTGTTGCAGAATAAAAGTGAGATGTGTCAACGTTTCATTATACGCGTGTCCATATAGGTCCTTGGTCAAGGACCGAGCACAAGTCCTGCTTGGAGAAGGTCTTTGTGTGTGTTCGAGTGTGTGTGTGATAACAGCTGAATGAGACTATGTCCCCTCCAGTATTATGTGCCTGTATCTGTGTTCCCAGTGTGTGTGGAGGCAGGAGGGGGGTGAAGTAGGCTCAAGAGAGCAAGGAAAGGAGAGGGCAGTGAGAAAAGCACAGAAACGGTACGAGAGAGAGAGACACGCCAAAACACTGACATCATCATTGACACACCCTTATTCTCGTGTACAATTCTCATGGCTTTGATTGATTGTGTGGTTGGTGTCACCACCTAAGGAATAGTGTATCCTTGGTTAGACCGCAGGAGAAGGAAGAGGTTATGCCAACAAAGAAGGACTTTCCCCAATACAACACATCCAAATAACTAATTTGCTTCAAGTTTACAAAACAAAGCTGAGTCAGCGATTTATTACAGCATCACCTCACATGGCCCGTTCACACCAAGGACGATAACAACAACTATAACAACAATATATTTGTGTCCACACCAACCTCGACGATTAGCTTATCGCAATTTTGTGTTCCATTTCAAATGCGCAGGCGCTTTAAATTTGGATGGATTCTGATTGGTTGTCAGTGTGTATCATTCATCAGATTGACAGAAATAATTTTGAAAGTAATCCCAACTATATCATTCCACTATATAGTTGTTTTTATCATTGTGGTGTGGACTATTGTTTTACATATAGATCGATTCTTCTTCGAACTATCTTTATAGTTATCGTTTATAGTTTATAGATATTGTTATCGATAGAAAAATCGAAAGTTGGAGTTTTAACAATTTACTTTATTAGTCAGTGCATTCATTTAGATTGATGATCCGCTTGTAAAATCAAAGCAGTTTAACTGAAAACACAAACCGCGCTCTTCTGAGCTTGCCAAATAGCCACTCCAGCACGCACACAGAAGTGTCGGACTCGGCACACAAGTCAGAATTGAGGTAGGCTAAGAAAACATTACAAAACTAAAGAAAGTTTCGAAATGATAAGCCTACCGATCATCATATTTTGACTAAACGAAACAAAAATATTACATGAAGCTAAAAGAAAAACAGTATTTGCGCTCAAATGAATGCAAAAAAGAACTTGCGGGCTCGCATTAACTATTGATGTCACTGCCAAATCAACTTGCGTCCCTGAACTGTTGTTGTGGGTTAAGCAAGTTTATATAGCTTAGTAATGCATTGTGCGCAGCAAGCTTGAAAAAAGGGGACATGAATAGGTGCCTGTGCCTCATTAGAGTTTTATGTCTACTAAAATTCCTCTGTGTGAACCATAGCCCTATATTCAGTAGACCAAGCGAACCGGCTCTTAAAAGATGGCGTCCCCATTCATTTTTTAAATTAATATTGCAGGGCTCCAGACTAACCTTTTCCCTTGGTTGCACTGGTGTGCCTAACTTTTTTATTTCGGTGCACCAGCACAAAATTTAGGCGCACCCAAATTTTTCCTTGTGTCGCCACAATTTCAAGGTCACCTTTTTATCACGCTATACATTCATATATATTATGTAAATTATCTTAAACAATGATAAGGTGTAAGTAAATGTTGGTTTTATTTGAAGCACAATTAAACTGTATATAAAAATAAAAACTTGTGATCAGTGCTTCACTGAGCTGCCAAACTAAAATATTGCAAGTAAAATAAAACATTTCAAAATATAAGGTGCTACTGACCTAACATTTCATGGCTCAAAGTCTTATAGCGGGTCCCCCCTTGCTGTCGCATGCCCTTAAGATGGCCAACACCTGTAATTTGGCTTTCTTGCCCTTTGGCCTTGGCTAAAGCAGCTTGCCACACTCTCCCTAGCATCAAAACCAAGCTCCATGGGTTAGCTCCATGGCTCAGCTCCGTAACTCAGGGGTAGACAATTAGTTTTGACAAGGTGCCACATGAGAAACTTGAAATGTGTTGGAGGGATATCAACAATAACTTGATCTTAATTCTGCTCACCATTCATTTCACCCCAATGTAAAAAGCAGTTAAGTATATATTTTGATTAGCTGCTACAGGTTATCATAAGAATAAGGATATTCTGTAAATTTGTATATAAATATTTTACATGTTGGTTAACTAGGAAAAGACTATCGAAGTAACAGTAAAAACTAAAATAATCATGACATCAGTGTTTCATTTGATTTGTATCTAGTTAATCTTCACAAACCATGAAAAGTTTTATTGCAGTATGTTAAAGATATGCAAATGATCAACTTTATACAAAAACCAATACTTTTTTTCCAATTAATTTAGCTAATTCAACTTTTCTTGATGTAAGCAGATAAATGGGGTGCTAGTTTACCAATTTTTGGATTGGTTTCAACCTCGTTCTTATCCTGCTCTTCTGTACTCTTAGCAGCCGCGTGCATAACTGCGCATGATGGAAAGACAGTAGGGTATTTGAGCGCCAGCTCATCCTGGCGTGTCAAAACAGGGACAGGTGTCAGTTCAGGTTGATTTAACACTCTTCCTCCTGCCAAATCATTACCCATGATAACCAGACCCTCCAGGAACTTGTGATGTTGCGATCGCACCAATTCACGCAAATTCAATGATTCCCTGAGAATTCAGCATGATGTTGCAATTTTAACCAATCAACGATTCACGCAAATTCAACAATTCCCTGAGAATTCAGCACAACGTTGCAATTTTAACCAATCACCACAATTTTCCCGCAACTTTGACCAATAATCGTCGTCTCCCACAACTCTTTCCAGTAGGGGTTGAATCCAGTGTTGCCCCTGAGTTCGTTTATTGAATGAAAGTTCATAAACTCGTTCATAATTTTGGTGAACGTGAACTGAACGTACTGTATTACTGCCTGATGAACGATACTGTGAACGTGTTCATTCTGGTGTCTGTGAACTCTTTCACTCTTTTAAATTTCGTTCAATAAGGTGCCAGATTTCTAGAGACTTCCTGACGAAAAACACACCGTTAACAGTCCTGTATGCAGGGTTACCCAACCAGTCAATCGCTGCCTGTGCTTTATTCGACTGTCTATGCCTGGCAAGCGTGAGAGCCCCGAAGTTGCGTAAAGGCCGAGAGCGGTATTGCAGACAGAGATTTAAAGCTTTTTTGAAGAAAAAAAAGGGATTCCTCCCTTCAATGCGAATGATAAAAAATTGGATATGATGAAAATTGGCATGTTGGTAAGGTTTTTTAGGGGACCATTTCTCATAGGTTTTATTAGGGTGACAAGATTTGAGTTTGTGAAAGAGTCTTCTTCGCGTTGAAGTGTGTGTGTGTGTGTGGGGGGGTACTGCTGGTTGTGTATTGCATGCCACAACATCTGATTAAAATGTTCTCTCTACAGTCAGTGTTGCACAAGAAGGTGGAACGTAAGGGAGTTAACCTTTCCAAAACTTGTAAGGGCTTAATAGTTTGTGAAAGACCCAGAGAAACATTAATATCCGAGGAGGCGAAAGAGGACATGTCCGGGTAAAAGAGGACGTCTTGTCTCCCTAGTTTTATTCTTTAATTAATGTTTGTTAATTACTTTTTTTTCCACCAATAACTCAATAAAAATTACAAAGAGGGAAATTCGCAACTTTTTAACGGAACTTTCACTTACTCCCGCAATTTCATCACAACAAACACTACGCCTTATTAAAATAAGTCCACGACACCAGTCCCAATGAGCACAGTCCCAAGAGTCACTATGGTTCCAATCCTGGTATCGTGAACGGGTGGTGACCACTTAACTTGAAGAGGAAGGTCAGGAAGTGCGGGGTGAGTGAGGAGCTTCATGCTGGAGTACGCCATACTCAGTACTCCACCCACGTAGTCCGTAGCGATAACGTAATCCTTGTCCTTTCGCTGTCTGCCGCTCGTCTTCGGATCCGGGTCCTCTGGCTCTGCGCACCCCTGGCTCCCGCTTGCGTCAGCGTCTGGCTCTAGTCGCCCGGCTCCGTCTATGTCTCGCCCCGTAGTGTCTCATCTCATTCACCGCTGGCCACACTCGATCTCGATTCCCGATCCACACACAGTTCTCCCCTCTTCCTCTCGCTCCCTCCTCATATGCAACCTCCCCAATCACCCCAAGGTGTGCCAATCAGTCCTTGATCAGAAGTACCCATTGTCTTTACTTGGCTGATAAGACTAGATTTATCACATCATACTTTGAGACAACCAGTCGTGGGCGTGTGAGCAAAGGCAGTAGTCAGAAAACTGTCAGAATGGGGTACAAGTTTGATCAAGAAGCAGATACATCATGTGAACCTTAGGAAAATCAATGCTATTAGTATTGTATAGTATTCCTTTCAATAGTTTTTTAGAAATATTAGCTGGAACTCACCACATATGTTGTTCTTTTGCTTCTTGTTTTTAGTATGTAAACTTGTATATCTGGCTCCGTCGTTGTTCTAGCATGCAAAGCAATCTAAGTTATAGACAGCCCAACACTAGCTAGCTGAAATAGCCACACTGATGATGTCCTGTCATAATTTTTCCCATTGATAGCTAGCCAGCCACTTAGCCTACAGTTGCCGACCTAAGACTGGTTATAACTAACATGCCACATCATGGAAGACGTAGCAACGTAGCGGTGGCAGTGATTGCTAGCTTTACCGATGTAGCAGTGGCAGTGATTGTCTGCTCTGCAGACGGGGAACACAACAGTAGTGGGCGACATACCGGTTTGATAGTAAAAACCGATATTGTGCCAGGCCATGATATGGATTTAGCAATATCATGGATACTGCGATTTATCCAGAATTCATAAATTCGAATATTGCATTAAAAAATGTTGGTTCCAAATTTCAACTTAGTAATAGTACTAAGTAGCTACATGTTTTTACATTTGTATCCAACCTTTCTTGGTTCTTACAAAATTACAGAATGTATGTTAATATGTTGACCTATTTTTATGAGCGCACGTGGCATCCACTTGTTGCGTGCATGTAGTGCCAGCAACAAAGAAGCGTGCAGGCAACTGCAGTTAGGAGGCAGGTTAACTATTGGGTAAAACATTTACAATCCAGGATGAGCGAAAACACAGAAATTGATGTTGCTCAACAGCAGGAGGATGAATTGGTCAAGAAGAAAGGGGGTACATCTGTTGTTTGGAACTGGTTTGGCTTTAAAATCTCCGACCCCGACCAAAACACTAGCTGTTGCAAGTTGTGTCGTTGTGTTGTCTTTGCTAAAGGTAGAAACACGACCAACCTGTTCAATCACTTAAAAAACATACATGTCCGTGAGTATGAACAATGCACCAGAATGCGTGAGACAGTAAGCCCAGGAGGAGCTCGCCCAAAGATAAACCAGACTCCCACTCAATATTCAATTATATCATCATTTGCTGCCGGTACATGCTATGAGAAGACGAGCAAAAAATTGATAGACATCACAGCTGCAATTACAAATCACATAGCAAAGGACATGGTACCGATTCAAACTGTGGAGAAAGAGGGGTTCAGAAAGTTGATTCGAACTCTGGACCCAAGATATGAGATCCCGAGCCGCAAATATTTTAGCCAAAAATGCCTGCCACAGCTTTACACAGAATGCCGGGATAGAGTTTACAGTGAGATAAATAACATTCCATTCTTCTCCACTACTGCCGATCTATGGTCAAGTCGTACCACAGAACCTTATATAAGCCTCACAATCCATTACATAGACGGTGACTGGAAACTGAAAAGCAAGTGCCTACAGACGTCTTATTTCCCAGACGACCACACCGGGGAAATAATTGCAGGTGGGCTGAGGGACATACTGTCGTCCTGGGGATTAAAAGAGTTGCGTCAAGTTTGTATGACGACTGACAGCGGATCGAACATGATCAAGGCATTGCATCTGAACAAGTGGGCAAACCTTGGATGTTTTGGACACAGGCTGACAATGCTATTGGTAAGTTTCAGGACTGTAGCCTAGGCCTACCCTGTATGATGCTTATTATTAAGAAAAAATACAGCTCACATCAGCCATGTACTGTAGGCTAAATCTAAGCACATCAGATTTGTTAAATGTGTAACAGTTGAATGCCGTAAATCCTCAATTAAAAATTAAAAGTTAAAGGCCGCTGTCATTGGCAACGGGTTTTGTGCAATTCACATCTTTCATATAATTCCGCAAGTAGTCCGGTCATTTAACGTAGCGGAAAGTCATTGTAACTTGAAGTCAGCAAGTAATGGTTTGCTAGGCAACACCTGGAACTTTAAAGTTCTATTAGCCCGAAGAAGAAAATAATTCCCATTCAGACATTACATTTATTCATTTAGCAGACGCTTTTATCCAAAGCGACTTCCAAGAGAGAGCTTTACAAAGTGCATAGGTCACTGATAATAACAACAAGATGCCCCAAAAACATTGCGGGTATAGCCAAAACATGAACCACATATTGTGAACAACCAAAAATAAGTGCCAATGGGAAGAACCATAAGAGCATTTAGTTAAGCAAGTTACAATTAAACAACATGAATCGATATAAGTGCAAGTGTACCTGTAGAAAAGCAAAATATGTCAAACATATTTCACAGTGAGTACAACAATTTAAATCAGTTACCACTAACCGACAAGTGTCTAAGAGTATTTGTGATCCTTAAGGAAACTAACATTGGGTCCAGAAAACCATTCTTAAGTATACTCATAATATAATATACACAATAGGCATATTTATAATATGGATAATATGATATGGATTATAATCATATGTAAATATTATTATAAATATACATTATTAGCACTAAGTAAATAGGCTTTGTATATTACGGACCATTCTATTTGCCCATTTTTCTAATAACCAAATAAATCACTTAGATTTCCTTTTGCTTCTGAAAGGCAACACATTATACTTTCTTTCATTACAAGAGAGATGGAATAGGAGCTTGTATTTGTGAGGTTGTATCAGTTATTCGCTAGCACACAGGTTGTCAGGGATACTTTATGGCCACACAGTGGAAGCTCCTGTGATTCTAGAGGTTACCCTTGAATATGAGTGTCAAAATGAAAGTTGGATAGAAAGTTGGCGTCCGTCACAAGGTTCTCAATATTTCTCAAAAGTTTGGCGTGAGATTACCATTGGCTATCCATGAACTATTGTAGCGGGACAGGTTATTCCTTACGGTGCGTTCACACTGCAGCCTTTTTTACCGCTCAGCATCGCCGGCCTTCCCACAGTGCACCACGCTCGGGGGCGTGTCAGACAGTTTCATTCAGAGCTGTAGTTCTCTTAAATCACTGTTGTAGTTCGTACAATGTCATGGCAAATGTGCAGACAAAATACAACTTTTACACACATTAAGCAAAAATCCGATACGCATTCTAGATCTGACATGATCTTATCTACAGCACACAATAGGTTATCTTTTTCCACACTTTTTTTAGGCCGAGTGAAAGATTAAATGCCACCCGCACTCTATGGAACGGGTCTTGTTCCGGCTGGAAAAAAAGATGCATCAGACAAACGTTGACATGTGTAACCTTTTTTTTTATATTACTCGAAATCTCTGCAAATCAATCCCTAGATTATGACTTGCCACTACACATTCACTGTATGGATAGCGAGTGGCTGCCAGCCAGCATTTCAGCGTTGAATGTCAATCGTGTGCCGGGTGAGCTAGCTAGACTATGCAGCTAGCACAGAGGAAAGTTACGTAATGTGAAGAAACTGAATTAAATTCGGTGGTGGTCGCCGTGCTGGGGGCTGGGCCGGTGGTGGTCGCCGTGGTGGGGGCTGGGCCGGTGGTGGTCGCCGTGGTGGGGGCTGGGCCGGGGCCGGTGTTGGTTGCCGTGGTGGGTGCAGGTCTGACTTTGGTCAGCTGGGTCTTATCCTCTTAGCCTCCCCTGTTGCAGGGGAAGAGGCCTGTCCTCCTGAAGGCTGCCTTGATGTTCTCAGGAATTGGCAGCCTTAGGCAAAGCCTCCTTAAGGAGAGGGGAAAAGTTTCCCCCCTCACCAGGCCAAGGCGGGCAGCATCCCGGTCAAAAATCCTCTTCAGAGGACAAAACACCCCCACATCGAGTGGTGGATCACGTGAGTGGTGTGCGCAGGGAGGCACACAACCACCTCCATGTTCTCCCTGCAGAACTGGATGGCTTCCCTCTTCTTGTGGGGTTCCGCATGGTCCACCACAACGAGCAGAGGCCTCTCTGGAGGGAGCATGTTTGATAAAGTGTCCGAGCCACTTCAGCCACAGCCCTTTTCTGACCTGCCATAGATAGGGTTGGGTATGGTTTGGATTTATAAGATTCCGACGCTCGGTACTTTTAAAACGATTTCAATTCCTAAACGATTCCTAAACCGATTCTTGAAAAACTGAAAAATTAAAGTAATCAAAGAAAGGCTCTTTTATAGTTTTGTATTTAATGGAAAATCATTTAAATGTAACAATATATTAACATTTTGACGTAGCCTATAATAAGTAAACCTAAGTCACCTAACACACAACTACAATAATTTAACAATAAATAACAGTTACACTATTAACATGTAACAACAAAATACATGTTGAGTTGGTATGCTAACTAAACCAGCTTCAAACTTTAGTAGTTATTTTGCAGAAAAATTACCATGTTTGCCTTCTCTGGCAAGATACCTCTCCTGGCTTATGGCATGTCCTGCCTGCACAGGAGAAAACTCGCTCAGATAGTGTCGAAGAGGCCTGTACACACAGGTATGAATTTGAAAGGGCAGACAAATTGGGGAGGCTGTCCGGGGACCAGACACTGATGTCCGCAAGCTGTCGAACACGGTGCATCTCTCTGCTTTAAGAAGTATTCCGTGTGTCGCAGCATGTTTCAATACATTCGACGTGCTTGCAGGTTATCGTTTTGCGAGGCTGTGAAATACAGCCACACTCTCGACCGCTTCGCTTTAGCATTTTAAATGCACTAAAAGCTAGCTAACATAGACTGGCAGAGCAAGTGTAATGTGTTTACTAGCGATCACGTGCAGTGAATGGTTAATATGCTTTACGTCCCTCCCTGAGGCTCTGACCATCTCCAGTGCGTAAACCTTTATGGTGGCCCGGCTCAATAGCCACCCATGGTCCACAGGGCATACTTGATGAGCTCCTCCTCCTCATACGGAGTGATTGCCAGGTTGGTGTGGGGCCCATGGGTGTACTTTCCAGTCACCCATTAAGTTAACGTTTCCTGAGGTATTTTTTTTAAATAAATTGTCTTATTGGATAGTTTTGATAATGATTGTACAGGAATACATTGGCATCAAATGAAATAACACCAGTTTTACGTAATTCAATACATAATAATACATTTATATTGGTTTCACTCAAAAAGACGCGTCATGACGGTCAATTTTATTGCGGTGATTCTAGCATTACACCATTGCGTAATCAAGACTGTAACAAGTCATTTTAAAACAACAAAATTGTATGAAATGATACGTAAAAAAATACTTCAATATGTTTTTGTTTAATGTACACATTTGTAAGTTGATAAAACAAGGCTTAGAGAGCAGTTTGCCTTACGAAAATATGGCTCCGGCTAGCAAACTGCTATGCAAATTCCTCTCCCGACACCATTTTGATTCGACGGTAGGGGAAGATTCGCTATTTACTGTGCTCTTGTCCAACTGATGTCAATTTGATTTAGCTGGATGCGGGAGAAAATGTACCTTGTAACAGTACCGATTACACAATTATCCCGGCAGTAATATTTATTGTCTAGCGTGTTTTAGGTGACGTGTACGGAACACCGTGAGTACAAGTTGTTTACGGAACACCGTGAGTCAGTAGTTGGCTAACAACGACTACGTTAGCATTGATAAGGTAACCACGACACCGGAATTATAAAACACATTAACTACTTCAATAACGTGTCTTACAAACACAGACTCATAACAGCATAACTAGACATAACAAGAAGCATTATAAATACTTACAAGTATCTGAACGCACACAATATACAACACTCTCGCACTCTACACAATAAACCGAAATATCTGCACCACTACTCCGCTATTCCCGCCACTGGGTACCGTCAGCGCGAGCATCCCCAGACTACACTCCGATTGGCTGTACCAGTGGAGCCATAAGGGGTGCATGCACTAACGGCATGACCCAGCAGCAGCGAAAGGGCTTCACGTGCACAGTAAGGGGGCAAAACCATCAGTCCTTTGCAACACAATGTATCCAACAAACCAGTTCCTAAAAAGATATAATGCTGATATCTCCAAATCCTGTGAGTTCTGTTAGATAGAAACTGAAACAGATATCTTAAATAAAAAATAAAATCAATATATTTATTACAATGCAAGTCACTGCCTGGCCTGCAGTTTATAGGGTCAAGACTATATGCTCTCTCAATCACGCCCAGATTGTGTGGTTCCCAGGTCTTTCCCTTGGGCTCCACTTTCAGCCTCCGAATCATCCCCATCATGGATGGATGTTCCCGAGTTCTCGTACGCTCACTCACACTAATACATCAAAGAAAAAAAGAAAATAACTGACGACTCAATGGTTTCAACATACACATTGTTAGTTGGTAATATATAGCTAATATTATCGGTGTTTGAATTATCTTTTTATTTTTAAACAAATGCACTCGGTGAGTATTTTCCAACTTCTCAAAAGCCCGGGGATTCGGCTGGCCACTCCATAACCAACAACATTAATGTTATGGAGTGGCCAGCCCAATCCCCTAGACCTTAATCCAATAGAAAACTTGTGGGGTGACATAAAACATGCAATTTCTGAGGCAAAACCAAGAAATGCAGAGGAACTGTGGAAGGTTGTCAAATCATCCTGGGCTGGAATACCCGTTTACAGGTGCCAGAAATTGGTCGACTCCATGCAGCACAGATGTGAAGCAGTTCTCAAAAACCGTTGTTATACAACTAAATATTAGTTTATTGATTCACAGGAATGCTAAATCTTTACTTTTTGTAAGTTTGTAATGAATAATGCAGATACTGCAATTTTTTTGAACAGCCCATTTATTTCCGTCATTTTCTGTAACAATTAAATCATATTATTTTTTTGTCATGTTTTAATGTAAAATGTTGTGTGCAGTGTTTCCAACAAATGGAAATATTTGTATTTATTTTGTACACAAAGATTTTTAGCTTTACTCACATTTTAACTGTACTTCGCCAAGGAGATTCAGCAGTTTGTTACCCAGATTCATGGAACACACCCTCGGGTCTGCTTTTTGAAGATAGGAACTACCACACCAGTTTGACACTCCATTGGTACTGTTCCTGACTTCCACACAACACTGAGAAATCGTGTCAGCCAAGACGGGCCAACAATAACCAGAGCCTTCAGAATCTCAAGATGAATCTCATCCACACCCGGCACCCTGCCACCGCAGAGCTTTTTAATTACCTTGTCGCCAGTGATATGGGAGAGACTTCCCCCAAGTCTTCAGATTTTGCCTCCTCCGCAGGGGTCGTGTTGGTCGGGCTTAGGAGCTCCATACCAGAGTCACTGGTCTCATGAAAAATTCTGCTCTTTCTAGAACTTCCTCAGTAGAACTGTGCTGCTCTCTACTGGCCTCATCCTCTCCTATGGGGGCTGAGTTTCTGACTGCTGCCTCCAGCCAGCTTCAGAAGGGAAATGTCTGCATCTGTGAAGAATAACTTCAGGATTTAATCTCTAGTTCCTTATATGAGGACGAGAGAAAATACAGGAGTAAATACTGAATGTATTGCACTGTGTTCACGCATGACTATGGTCGTTAGTTTGCTGATGACACCATCCTGGGCCTCATCTTCTAAAATGAGCCCGCCTTGGGGTGGTGATGGCAACATGGTGCCAGAGCACCGGGACAAGGATTACCAGACTCACCAACAGTTAATTTCCAGGACATCAGGCTTCTCAATTAGGAACACTTATGTCAGTAACTCTTCAGTCCATTTAATGTACCCCACCATGATTTATTGTACATATTCCGTTAGCGCTTTACACTTAGTTTTTAACTGCCATAGCTATTTTTGCTGTTAGTGTGTCATATATATTTTAAAACCTACCTTGTAGCTGTTACCTGTCATGACATAAGAATTTGATTATGCAGAATGACCTTATTGTTGGAGTCAGGTGGCTCAGCGGTTAGGATATTGGGCTTGTAATCAGAAGGTTGCCAGTTCGATTACCGGCCGTGCCAAAAATGACGTTGTGTCCTCAGGTAAGGCACTTGCCATGGGGAGAATGTCCCTGTACTTACTGTAAGTCACTCTGGATAAGAGTGCTAAATAAATGGTAACTTCACAACAAATCACTTTTTCTTTTTGTCCCATCCCCGTCTTTACAGCTGTAATGGTGGGTCCCCCTAGGGGCCTGGAACAGTTTTACACCTGGAAGCTGCTGTCAATCATTGTCACCCTAGAGACTGAGGTTCAAATCCTGTCTTTCTGTGACCCCGTTTGCCCTTGTCATACCTCAGTAAAGGAAAATTCAGGTACAGAAACGTGAACATGATAACCCCCCACCTATATCACTAAAACAGAAGAAGTGAAACACCAAACGTGCTGGTCATCTAAGTTATTTATTCAACCTTAGGAAGAAGACAGAATATTGAAATTCATGACTTTCAAATTACATATTAAAAAAAGAAAAAGAAGTAACATGAAATAAAAACCATAAAATTGAGCAATCGTCATTTGTTTATTCATCATTTCTTTCTGGCAGCGAGGTGAGAAGCCAGTTGTGGGTTCCATCTTAGCCTGCTTCTCTGGCACAACCACAATGTGCAATGGTGGTCAATGATAGGTTGAGGGCACTGTCCAAGCTGTCAGTGATTGGTTAACGTGGTGTACAGGTTGTCAGTGATTGGTTGAGGTGGTGGGCGGTTCTGTACCTGGTAGGTGGAGGCAGGTTACTCACCCAGCATGCCGTGCGACAGACGGAGATACCCTACTTCCTACTTCCTCATTAGAGCGTGACTACTTCCCCTCTGGCAGGAAACACCTCAGAGAAACACGCCACAACACAAGTATGGGCAACTTCTCCAACCCCAACCTCCCCTCCCTCAACCCCCTTTATCAGTAGATAAGGACGCTAGATGATGTATGACAAACATATCCATGGCAACTGTAGATGGAGCCTGACCTATGAGTTATGACATGAGGCGACGGCAGGGCGAGAGGACTCTAGGAGCGGCCAGGTCATCTGGGGTCGTGGTCAGGTATAGTTGTGTGGTTCTAGTGTGGTCAAGGGTGGATACTGTGTGTGATTGTGGTGTAGTTTGGTCAAGAGTGGTGTGGTCCACTGTTGTGACATTGAAATACAGTGTCAGGTCTGTGTGGTCATGGTCAGGAGTGGTCAAAGTGCAGTCATGAAAGTAAACTCTCTGGTTAAACGGAGGCGTTACCAGCTTCTCCACCCCTCTCAGACTGGGAATACATCCATTAATACCAGCCCCCTTCTGGATCAGGTGAGGGCAGAGAGTGGTCAAGTGTGTGATTGCCAGGTGTGTGGTTGTTGGTAGGGGGGATGGGGGGCGTGGGGGGGGCGTGGGGGGTTTACCTTGGTGGTCTCCACCAGCGTCCATGGCAACCTTCCCCCGTGTCACCACCCTGGGCGTCCAAAGAGCCAATCAGGAGCCTTGCTCCAGGGGCCTGTCTGTCAGCAGCCAATCAGCTGTGAGCTGTAATAGTCAGTGAGAGGGAAAACGTGGCTGCAGGAGCAGTAAGATCAGTACACTCACATGCATGAACACAGCAGACAGGTGGAATACACAGGACCGTGTGTGTGTGCGCGTGTGTGAGAGAGATCGGGGGAAGAGAAGAGAGGACCCTAACTCATCCACTCCTAGGGATCAGCTCCAGGTATCTCAGCTTGGGTTGGGAGGGGGGATGGGGGGGGGGGGGGTTCGAGGCAGGTATCTCACATGGTTACAGTTAGGTCTTTATTCTCAAACCAAGGAACCACTTCCGTCATGACTTCACCTTGAGATGCTTCATGTTTCAAAAGGGGTTACATACGCTTCAGAGAAGAAGTAGAAGAAAATAGACGTTTTAAACCTGGCCTGTCAATCTGGTTCAACATTCCATTAAAACCCATGACTTGTGATGATCCACTCACAGAAAAAAAACAAGGATTACCATCTTCATCATCATCATCATCATCATCATCGGTTTTTAAATCAACCAAAAAATAAAAATAAAGACAAAGTAAAAGTGTGTCAACAGTCTGTCCTGCCCAGACGGTGTGGGGGCGTGGTCTGGCTGATCCTGACGTGACCCCTGACCCCCACCGTGACCCTACAGGAGGGCAAGGGTCAGAGCTCAGGGTTAAAGGTCAGGGGTCAAGGCATATCCACACCCCAGTCCCTACAGGTGCTGTTTGGGTAGGGGTGTTCGTGGTGCTCAGCCACTAGAAGGGGGGCAGCATTCGTGGCTTAGACCAGCATTCATCTTTTATCTCTGTTATTACCGACTGTTCCGAGACAAAAGTTCAACCTCACCTCTAATAGAAAAAAATATGGAGTTCCCTGAATTGAATGTGTATGTGTGTGTGTGTAGGTTGAAACTGTCCCACCCTTGAAGAGAAACAGAACATAACATTCGCCATTTCTCTTGGACTCAACATAAGATCTGGTCAACAAGTGTGTGTGTGTGTGTGTTATAATAGGTAGGCCACTGGCAGATCCCTATAGCCACAGTCACTTATACACAGTCATCCATCCACATCCACACCCATTCACTCATCTGTCCTGCAAGCTAAGCTAAGCACATCAGGCTAAGCTAACCACACCGGGCTAGACTAACCACACCGGGCTTGGTTAACCACACTAAACTAGGCTAAGCTAAGCACACTGGGCTAAGCTAACCACAACAGGCTAGGTACCCCCACCTATCTAAACTAACCACCCAGGGCTAAACTAATGCCACCAGAATAGGCTAACCGCACTAGGATAGGTTAATCCCATTGGGATAAGATGACCAAACTAGGGTAAACCAACCCCACCAGGCTAAACTAACCAAGCTAAGGTAATCCCACTTGGCTATGCTTGGCTCACTTGCCTCAAACACTTAACTGCTCTAGAAACCATTATTGGAGCTGTCCACACGGGTAGCATTTCTACCTTGGCTGACACTCCACTACCCCCACCCTACCACACCAAACCACAAGCCTAGCCCCAACCCCAATAACCCTAAACCCGGCACACTAACATTCTGTCCAGAGAAGTTCTGCAACCATTTACAAATGTGGTTGACTTCAGAGTTGGACAAGGCACTCCTCTGGGTAGAGAAGACCGGCAGTCCAACGTGGGGCCCGGTGCTGCCTCAAATCTATTGATGGGAACCTAGAACCTAGTTGGAAATCTAGAACCTACTGATTGGAACCTCAAACCTACCGTGTCTGCCTGTCTATCCATCTTGGAGGTTCATCCAATCATGACCTAAACTAACCTACCTAGGTACCGTTTAACACGAGCCCTTATGACAAGGGGGTGGTGAATTAACTTCTGGTTCCCGCACATATACACCGCTCATGCAATCCGTACACTCTTCAAATCCTCTCAAACGCACACAGACACACACACACACAACTACAGTGGGAGGGGGGGCTATCGGTAGGGGGGCTCTGGCGTGTGGAGGTGAGGGTAGTCATAGCGATGGAGGAGGGGCTCCCTGTGTGCTGGAGGAGGGTCATACGCTCTGGGCGTGGCCAGGTGTCCCTCCATCGGCGAGGCGGTGGGCATGGTGACCGGGGGCATGGCCTGGGGGGGCGGGTAGCCGTACTGGTACTGCTGGTACTGCTGCTGGTACTGTTGGTACTGCTGGTACTGCTGCACCTGCTGATAGTACTCTGCATAGCACCTGGGGAAAGGAGAAGCGCTATGTTATAGATGCCTCATGTCTACAGTACATCACAACACTGGACAACCTGACAATATATACCGCATCTTCACTAGGCAGGGCTCCAGACCAACTTGTTTTACACTGTAGTAACACTGTAGCCCCTAACTCAATTGCAACACAATTTTTCCCCTTTTTAAATGTATTAGTAAGTTAAATGTATTCGTATAGCACCTCTCTCAGATAAAAATCACAAAGTCCTTCACAACAAAATGCAATACAACACCACAAATTCAGATAAAAGAACAATTTGGATAAAAAAAACAAGACAAACAACCATAAAAACCCCTCAACTAAAAGGCTGCTTGAATAGCAGTCTTTAATTGCTTTTTTAAAGCTTTGACAGAAGTCACACACCGTAGAAAGGAAGGCAAGACATTCCACAGCCTAGGAGCCACTGCTTGGAATGATCGATCCCCTCTAGTTTTAAAATGAGTACAGGGAAACACTAATAGCTTCTGACCTAATCATCTCAGATTACTAGTGGATAGGTAGAGCAATAGAAGAGAAAACGCATGATGACTACCGGGAAAACAACCATACTTCGGTGAGTCGGATGTGATCAAATCTTGCATTGAGGCTCGATTGCTCTACCTTATCCTTGATATCCCGGATGTTACAATCGGAATTTTCAGATCAACATTTCAGCTCAAATTAGATAGGCTCAATAATTTTGTTTTGAATTTGATATGCTCAAATGTTTTAAGATCAATTTTTGGGCTCGAATTTGAGCAACCTGAATTTCATTTCAAATTGAAATATATTCATATGAGAAATCTGTGTCGTTTAAATTTAAATATTGAGTATTCAATGCCTTTTAAAATTCAAAACATTATGTCACTACTTTGCGTCCATAATATGGCACATTTTCTTTAACCTGTTCTGGAGACTGTTAAATGTGCCTAAAAACGCCTAAACAGCATGCCCAAAGTAAATTGAAAGCTGTTCTTGAACCATTTGGAGTACATGCATGTAAATGGTCTCTTTTGAAAGCTGACACTCTGAAGTTATTTCCCCTGTTGTCAGGACCCGTCAGTCCTACTGGTGTTGAGTAAGAGGCTTGAACACAAGGAAATTGAAAGTTTCTAATTCCGCCTAGATTTTGTTTTGTAAACAGAGGCCTGTAGAGGCCTAGAGGTGGTAGGTATTAGCTGGAAGACAACTTTGGACCACAGCTTGAAGCCTTATCCAATTCAACTCAAAAGTTGAATATAATACCATGTAAAAATGAATGTTATACACATGTTTTTCTAAGGGTACATCCAGGCGTTTTCTATAAGTGCCCTTTGGAGACTCCAAGGACCCTGGGTAACCATGGCCACATACCTAGCATAAAAAAGCTACAACTTTTGAACTATTTCACCTACAGTCATAGGTTTGGGCTCTAATGAAAGGTGACACTTAGGGCTATCATATCCCATATTCAGATTCACCATTAGTGTTGCTGAAACAGAGTAACTGAAGCATTAGAGTGCTTTTTACCTTCTTGAAACAAAACTTTGTGCATATAAAAGACTCAAAACAAGTGCTATTGTGGAAAAGCAGTTTACATAAGACACACCAAACTATTTACATACAGTGAATTGAGACACTAATTATTTACAAACAATTTCACAGAATGTTTTGGGCAACATGCCAGTCATTGTAGCAGTCACGTTTGGGGACAAAGCACAAGGCCACATCACAGGTTGAGCACTTCACTGGTGTCTTTACACCACAGTGCCTGCACTTCAGCCGACCAGCGGTGCTGTCTCCACTGATATGCACTGGCCTGTGACTAGCTGTGGGTTGAGGCACGATGGAAGATGAGGGACCGGGTGAGAGGTCAGACCCCAACTTTGCCAGCTCAACAACAAGGGTCTCTCTGAAGGCCTTCTGGGTCAGAGGTACCTGTCCTTTTCCTTTTGCAATGTCTTTGTGAAGGAGGAAGGCGTTTACAATCCCAATGTCCATGAAATGATAGAAGAAGGTCTTGTACCATCTCTGGGTCTTGTGGAGTACTTTATAGTACCCTATGAGTGCATCAGAAAGGTCCACTCCACCCATGCACTGGTTGTAGTCCTTTACCACTGGCGGAATTGGGATGTCTTTCAGTACCCAGTGCTGATCTGCATCTTTGACCCTCCTCTGCACTGTGTCCTGTGCATGTGCTGTGTGGAGTGTTGAACACAGGAAGACGTCCCTTGTGTCTCGCCACTGGATAAAGAGGAGGGAGTCTTTCCTTATCCAGCGAATGCTGCCGCGGGGAGATTTAGAGTCCAGACTGTTTTCTTTTGTTTTCGGGAATCCAATTATGTTTGTCCGGATGGTTCCGCATGCCCAGATCCTCTTCTGAAGGAGGTCTCGGAAAAGGGTGGGACTTGTGTAAAAATTGTCAACAAAGAGCTTGTACCCGGTGCCCAGTAACTGTGTGTCCATTAGCTCCATCACTGACTCATAGCTGAGTCCCTTGCCAGTGTTTCCCTGGAGCTTTCCTTCATACACAAAAAAGTCCCATGTGTATCCGTTTTTCGAGTCTGCCAGAACAAAGTTTGTATCCCCAGCGAACAGGCTTATTTTTCATGTATTGTTTTAGGCCGGTGCGTGCTTTGGAGGCAACCATCCTCTCGTCAATGGCAATATCCTTGCCTGGGTGATAGTTTCTTTTGCAGGCTTCTCTTATCTCCTGGTAAAGTGGATTGATCTTGCAAAGGCGGTTGAAGGCTGCTGTGCCTCTCCTCTGCTCATTAGCAGCATCGTCCGCCATGCTACTGAGATGAAGGGATCGGATGATTCGGAGGAACTTCATCCCGGTCATTACCTCTTTTGGGAAAGGGAAGCTGTGCAGATTGTCCTTTCGCCAGTAATCAGCAAGTGCAGAGCATTTCACTAGACCCATGTAGATGACCATGGACATGAAGGTAAACATGTCCTGCAATGTCAGGTCAATCCAGGGGTGAGTGGGTGTGGAGTGGTGAGTCGAGCCAAACTCATTGGTGTTTTGAAGGATTGTCTGTAAAACGGAGTTTGTCCAAAAAAGTTGGAAAAGCTGCAGGGCTGTGTAAGTTGCTGTCCGAATTAGCTGGGGTCCAGGTGGGTTTGTTGGCCTGAAAGTAGGTTGAGCTGGAGTTATGTCAGGAATGTCAACATATTCCATCTCTCTCCAGATGGGCTTGTTGACGCTCCAGCCTTGGTTCTGCTGCTGCCTCTCCCCCTTCCTCTTCCTCTTGGCCTTCTCCTGCTGGCAGACCCTCTCTGGACAGTTTGAGGCTCATCGCTGGATGAGCTGCTGCTGTCCTCCTGTCCTGCTGCTGTACGAGACCGCTTGCTGACTTGAGCAGGAATGTCCGGCTCGTAGTCCTCATCAGATGTTTTCCTATAATGACAAAATAAACAAACCAAATCAGTTACAAACCATTCCCATATTTGTTGTATTCTACTTCTCACAGGTTACTGCCTCAAACATCAGCAGTTCACACAAAGACACCCCCACCCCCACAGACTCATTTCACACCTTGAAAACAAAGGGACACACACACCTCCCCCAGATTCAGTTCACACTTTGAAACCTAAATCATTTAGCCACTAAATGTAACACATACTATACTATATATACACACAGTTTTTCTGGTGCTAGAAAAAATAATGTGGGCTTTGGCTATGTAAAACAATGTTATACCATGACACATTGAGCTATCTGATCTGATTCAGTGAAACAACAGCACGCATGCATACAAAGTTACAAAAAAAATGTTGCCGTGTGTTTGTTGTTTCTTAGTTCCATGTTTCACTAAACAAGATATACCAATGGAGTCACCTATTATTATGGTATAAAACGTTGTTTTTACAACTCCAAAGTAGCTCTATTAGTATCTCACTCAGCGACAAAGAAACAACAACAAATGATTACAAACACACGGCAACATTTTATCTTTGGATTTCAAACTAAAGCTTATTTGTGAGGAATATACAGTAAAATATGTTTTATAATATAAAACGAAACTTACTTATCAAGTATAATATCTCCTCCTTCCAGAAAAAAATCTTCGGCCTCTGAATCATAGTCCGATTGATCAGTATTGACCTCGGATAAATTATCTGATAAATCACTTTCACGTCCTGTAAGTTCTTCCAGAACTTCTGTGAGAGAATACTTGGATTTCTGCGTCTTCTTTTCCATTATATCCAACTGCGTCAATTCGCTCTATGACCTACTTGCTTCAGAGCGCAGGACGCACAGACCATATGAACTTCTTTACGCAAGAAACTTTAGCTTATACCTGTTTTCACTTCCCTGGAAACCCCCATATCATTGTTTTCAGAATTCAATTGGCTAAAAGACGTGTCAGTCATTTCCACAATTGGTTTTGATTGGGCTGAGCTTCAAAGAAAGAGAAGGTGGGTTGTGATCGGCCAACAATTCAGATGAGGCACTGGTTGGCTGTTGAAGGCCTTGGCCAGACAATGGAAGCTCTGAATTGGTCAATCGTGGTGTCAATCGAAAGGGGAGGGTTCAGCGGACATTTTGGTGCCTTCATATCGTAAATACTCCGTTGCTAACCGGAGAAAATAACACTTTTATGTGAACAAGTTGTTTCTTCCGTCGGGTAACTTGCATAATGAAACAAAAGATAATGGATATTCATGAATGTAAAACATTGTATTTGGACGAATTAGTTTACATGGTTAGATACTTTGGACCCTTGGGAATGTAAGCAGATCAAGTTGACGACGTGTTTGCATACCTGGACGACACTGAACCTTTGAGGGTAAGTAGAGACGTTTGGCTTTGGTGTTATTTACAAAGTGATGACTGGACTAAGACGTTGACTGAACTTGTTGTTGTGACTCGATCTTGAAATGGTTTACATATCTAAAAGCACAAGAATCGTAGCTTTCCAACGATGTATAACATGTGTACTAGTCGAAAAAAAATGTTTATGAATTTTTAATGCGTAGTAACTGCGCAGTAATTATGCGTAGTAATTTTTAATGCGTAGTCTTTAATGCGTAGTAGTTTTCCGTGCGGGCCCGCCCGCACGGAAAACAGGTTAAATTCAATGAATATATTGTTATATAAAAATGACCACATGTAGATTCCAATTAGTTAAGATAAATATTATGTAGTCGACAAAAAAAAGTACTTAGTCATAAGCGGCCATTTTGGCCGGATATGCCCCCGAAGTCTCAAAATATATTTGGAATGTAGCAAACTACTTGTACATAATTCACTTGACAGGTCCAAGTGGACACTGCACCTTTAAGGGCGCAGCGAGGTCTGGGCTACGTTGTGGGTAGCTAGCTACATTCTCTTAAAACAAATCTTTGTAGGGCTATTTAAATTAATGTTAATGTTGGCACACAAAGCTGTGTGCGAAAATTTACACATTTGCTGACCTCCTGTCTTTCCAACTCCCTAATAATAATATAAAACGAGCATTTGTACGGGTGCAAATAACTGTTGATGCACGACACATCATTTCTCTACGAAATGCTCGCTAATTGCACAGTGTTATGTGCCTGCTGTGAGCTGATGGTGACCGGTCCACCGTTCTATCTATCAAACGTTACGTAACTAATTCAACTTCATCTTTAGATTCTTAACTTTAATGTAGATTTTAGATTTAGATTTAAGGTTAATGTTAGCCGTCAATCACTCCCTTTGAGAGCCACCCGAGTGCAGATGACGTTACCCACCCAGTTGAATCATCACCCCCACCATCCTACACATTGGCCAACTCAGGCAGACTCGCTCCCTAATTGCCTAATCGAAAAAGTCAAATATACAGGACGCTCATGTGCAAGTAATTGTAAAAAAGACTAGCACGGCCTAAAGAAATGGTTGCAAAATACATAAACGTGCACAGGAGTACAAAATAACCAGGCACAGTACCAAGACATTGGACTTCACTCAAAATGTTATGTTGTTGTCACTTACATTTTACGAAGAAAAAAATTATGAAACCTTGTTTTTATTTATTTATATATATATATATATATATGTATCTTGTTTTTCTTATTTAATTGCTGCAGTATAAAACTTTGACTTTGATGAGTTACCTGGCTATGGGGTCTCCGTCTGCAGCTGGGTCCTCTGGCCCTCCGGGGGGTGTGGGCAGCAGGGCACGGCGTTTAGGGCGTGACTGAGGGAAGGAGGTGGGACTTGGGTCAGGCAGGAGGGGGGCAGTGCGTCTGACGGGGCTCCGGTCCCGCTCCCCGGGCTTGGACCCGGCCTGCTGCTCCGCTAGAACCTGCTGGCCCTGCTGGAAGAACCGCGCCCTGGCCGCCTCGAACACCGCTGTGGGGTCGGAGGTCGCCTCCGGGACTGTCGATTGGTCATACTGGCCATCGTAGGCAGGGGTGGTGGCGGAGGCAGCGTCCGCATACACCTGGTTGGCCACGGAGCCGTACACCTGGCTGGCTAAGGCGCCATACACGGCAGGGCTGACAGGCGTGCGGTCTGAGCCGCTGGCAGAGGTGAGGCCCTTGAGGGCGGCGTAGGTGGGGTCGAAGCTGGTGGTGTTGTAGAACGAGTTGTGAACACTCTGCTGCACCTGAAGGGGTAGGCCTGCCGCCGCCGCCGCCGCTGCAGCCAGCACGGCTGCCTGACTCTGGTGGTGCTCCATGGAGGGCTTTGTCAGGGGGATCTCGCTGGGATACAGGCCCAGCCCCACACCCCCCACTTTTGCCATGGTCGTGGGCTTGCTAGGCTGCACCTTGGAGAGCTCCACGGACAGCTGGCGGCCCTTGAAGGTGGTCCCGTGGAGCGCCTCGATGGCCTGGAGGGCATCCTCCTTTCTCTCCATATGCACGAAGGCGTAGCCAGCATTAGACGACAGGCGGGCTGTGGGGGGGACAACACACAGACATAATGCTCTCTGACTAACGGTCATCGTGTTGTCAATCGTTTTCAAACTAGGGTCCTCTGACTCAAGGGAGGGTAGAAAGTAGCAGTTGAGTTTTAAATATTGTAGCCCCCTGCTCCATATATTTACATTTTACACTCAGACTATTATTTCTCCTTGCCACTATTGTACTCTGTCTGTGTCTATGCAAGATTGAAGGGAGTCACAAAACCCTGCCACTATGCCCGTAACTGACCTTTAACCTTGTCACATTCCAGAACCTTCCCAAACGTCTGGAACAGCTCCTGCAGGTCGTCTGCTGTACATAGTGCGCTCAGATTACCCACAAACACCTTGGTGGAGTTCAGAGGTCGCGCGCGGGACTCCTCCACGACGAGGTTACGCCCGCGAAAGTCTCTCCCATTGAGTTCCCTGATGGCGCGGTCAGCGGCGCCAGCGCTCTGGAGGTGGATGAACGCAAACTGCCGCAGGAGACTGCAGGTCACAACCTCTCCGTACGGGGCGAACAACTGGTTCAGATCCTCCTGGCTAGTCTCCAGAGGTAGGTTCCCCACAAACAGCTTGATAGAGTTGTTCTTCTCCATGGCACTGGAGACAAGGGGACACCTGGTTGGAGGGAGGGGGCATTTAGACGATGATATCCGAGGCGATATACAAATAGTTCAGATATGTATAGCTCAGTGATAAAGTATTTTCCTGCAGCAGACCAAGTGTTCACATGTTGAAATCCCCCTGTACGTCGCTTAGAATAAGTAAATGCATTGGGTGCGTGCAAACATTGTCCTCATATACATTTCTTTTTTATTATTATTTATTTTCCCACCCTTAACGATCCCTCAATATTTGGACTACATAGACACTGTTTGTGTCAAAATGTTTGTCTTGTTAGCGATTGCGTGCTTGAATTTTAATTTACTTCCCGTTTTTTAACAAATGGCGCAAGACACTGAAGTGTAGATGGCAGCAAAGGAAAGCTACATGGTCAAACGGAATTGACTTTTTTTATGTAACTAAGATGCACTGTGCCGTCTGTCATATGTTCCCGTCTAAAGCAGAAAAAAGTGGACTTTTACACAGGCATCGACAATTTTCGAAAACAATCCTTGACCAGCCATGCTAATAGCAGACAGCACCTGGTTTGCGTGACAGCTAAGCAGGTGGTTGACAATCCATCTTCCGGGCCGTTTACCATACTGGTCAGGAATTTCACCCTTGTGCTGCCTTTGGGTCACAATGACCCAAAGGTTCACAAAATAGGGCTGCAACAAACGATTATTTTGATAATCGACTAATCTAACGATTATTACAACAATTAGTCGACTAATAATCCATTTTTTCACTGATTAATCAGTAGGCTTTGAATGATTTTTCAGCTGTTGCAATTTGTTAAAACATTGAGTTATACCAGGAAATCACTTCAGCTTTGGAAAAAATTATATTAATTATTGCACTTTGAGCCAACTGAATAGACCAATCTCTTATTGTCCAATTACTCATTGTTTTTCATAGAACATATCCATGTTGTCTTACAAATGAAGCTCTTAAATGTTGCTGCCTAATTTAAGAGATTTGTTTACGTTCCAGTGTTTCCCACAGATTAGAAAGCTATATGTGGCGGGGGGGGGAGGGGGTTGTTTCATGTCAGACCGGGGGGGGGGGGGGGGTCGAAATAATTCACAAAATCAACAACAACAAACAAATAATTTCTGCATATGCAGGTAGCGACGCTGCATACAGGGTGCTAAATAACTATTTAACTGGTTGGCTCCATGACGCCGGGTAAGTAGCTAGCTCTTGAAACTTCTCACCAAAAGAACGAAGGGGAACCTTCGATTAAGACATGTCCGTCGGTACCTAGCGAAAAGTAGCCTCAACTTTCCTAGACCTTTAGCTACGGCACTAATGCTGAAGGCTCGCTGATGTAGCTGTCAGTCTCACTAGAACGGCGTATGCATCGTTGCTAACGTGTGCTGACGTAGTGACTGTGTGTGTATGTGAGAAAGACGCGTGCGTGAAAGAGACGGAGGGAGAGCATGGAAAGGAAATGCAGCTGAACGAATACGCTGCGTGTTTTTACCTAAATGGTGTTAAAAAATGTTTTTACAAAACGCAATATGTGGCGGCCGGTGTTGATTCTGTGGCGCACCACCACAAATTAGTCTATGTGTGGGAAACACTGCGTTCCTTTTATGTCTGTAATGCATGTCTAACTGCTGTCTGTGGACATGTTGCTACGGTATTAGTATGCGTAAAATACTGCGTAACACATTTTTATCAACTGGTGTCGCTAACTGGCCATCTTGCTTAGTTCTTGATTTTTGTATATGGTAAAGTTGTCGCAACACGTGGGTGGGTCACAATGACTGACTAAATTAAAGAATTTATAACAATGGCATATCAAGTAATTAAGACGGACCAGCTGTTTTCCTCGTTTCCCCGGGCTATTGAACTTCAGCAGAAGAATGGTGTCGACTTGAGTACTCTATCATACTGATGAAATGCTATGGAAGCTTTTATATATCAGCATTGAAGGACCAGAGGTTTCACAGTTTCAGCCAGACAGAGTTGTGCAGAGTTGGCTGTCAGCAGGGGAGAGTTTTGCTGATTATTACCTTTTTATTTTTAATCACTAGAAATGTGATTTCATTTTTGTTCTTTTTACATCCAGGATGTGTTTAATAAATGGTTAAACATGTTAACAGAATAACATAACTTGTAAGTCTTTGGTTTTGTTGTGACAATTGTAATTTACAACTTTTGAAGGGGAGGGGGGGGGGGGGGGCAGTAAAAACTGTCTTGGGGCCAAGTTTCAAACCCACAGTGGCAAAAAAACAAAACTTTCAGCCCTGAAAGTTGAGGCAACTTTTTGCGGGGTACTTTGTTATCATAATCTGCAAGACAAGTGGGTTTCCCCTTCCTTTTTTTGGTGAGCTGTCTCACGAACCCCACTTAACCGGCTTCATGGAACCGACCAGATAAATAGTTATTTAGCAATAGCGTTGATACCTGCATGCATATACCTACAGCTGGCAGCTATGCTCCGTTTTGCTCCTACATTCAGACCTAGCCCCGGTAAATTGTAGAGCTAGCCAACTACTAGACTTCTGTGTGGGAATCGCAGGCGCTAACCAGTGTACTAGACTTCTGCTGTGTGGGAATCGCAGGCGTTAACCAGTCGAAGGGCGAACAAAAATACAGGAGCACACCCCACAATTTCCCCAGAAATTGTACCCTCTCTAGTTATTGTTATTATACTGAAAGTATAACTGAAAACTACTAACCATAAGTGGATAGCCTAGTTATAACAGTTTCATAAAGATAAATAATATGCCCGAACGGGATTTACCAACGCTGGTATATTTTACATTCATGCTCGTCTATTACAAAACTATCCTAAATGTTTTTATACATTAAATTTCATCTTTGGCGAATTATATTACCGGTCTTTTGTAATTGGCCTAGCACGTTCTTATGAGAGTAAACGTCGGAAACGCGTTAGCGAGTTCGGAACAATAGATATTTTTTATTCATAAATTGATAGATTTATTATCAAAATCTCTTCTCCCTTGTCTTTTCACAAACACTGCATGTAGGGTTAGTTAGCAAGGCGTTTGGTCAAGACAGTTTGTTAGATAACAATTAGGCTAGTAGACGGTCAGGCTAACCTATCGTATGGCGTGTCTGTAAACGTTAGCTAGCTAGCCAGCACCAACATTGCCCATTTGAAACATAAAATAATATAGTTATAAAGCTACAAGGCGGGTAAGCGCAATAGGTAATAAAAGATAGTTAATGTCAATTAATATAAGAGTAACTGGCTAGCTAGCTAGCTAGATAATAGCGTGCTGTGTATGTTTAGAGAAAGCTAGCTAGCTAGGCTAGTCTAGCTAAGCTAGTAGTAGCAGTCGTATGGCCAGAGCAAGTTAATGATGATAGCCATCTTGTCCAGCTGGTACAAAGAGTACAAATAGCGCTTAGAACTAATTAACGTATGAAGTAGAGTTTTCTATAAACTGTGTGTTTTTAGTTCACCCAAACCTGACTTATATGAATACAGTGTATAAAGTTAAGAAAAAGAACACATCGTGTGAGTCTTACCTAACGCGGTGCAATATTTCCGATGATTATATCCGTTTCCGGTTTTCACTTAATGCGTTTCAGTGGGAGGTGTTTAGTTTGCCAACGCAAGTGGTAGTTGAGTTCTTGTAACTAGTAGCTATGCGTTGTGTGGTTACTGAGTGTTTGACAATGGATATTTCTATACTATGAGGGCAACCTTGAATACCGTAATCTCCAAAGCAACAATATCTATATCCAGAAAAAATGTCTGTAATAATCCATGTAAAACAACAGACGGCACTTCCGGCCCACTGTCCAATTTCATAATCTGGTCCTAGGATAATTGGTCCACTCACCTGTGCTTCATCAGTGGACAATATAATTTGACATTACATTTGATTGCGCTTTGTTCCTATTTCAATAGTGCATTTAAGTATAGCCAACAATCCACGAAAATAAAGTGTATGGCTTTAACACTTTGGTAGGCCAAGTTTTTATTTTTATTTTTTAAGACAAAACCGAGCCGACAACGTAGTTATTTATTTTTCACTATGTGTTGTGTTGTTAGACCTAGTAAATGGACACTACATTCATAATTTAGTTATAAGACCTCCTGCACGATGTGAGCAAGTAGCCTAGACTACATTTACAAAGATATACACTACTTCACCCACCTCAAATCTTTGTCAATGGCGCTGAAAGGCGCAGTGTCCCAGAAATAAACGTTCAGCCCACACGTTTGTCAAAGTTGAGGTCTGTATTCTCACCCTGCCCGCTGAGTAAGATAATTTCCCTATGCGTAAATGGAAAATAAGGAAGACACGACTTAAGGAAGTTGTTAGTCATGCGCCTGGTTCTGGGAGACGTCTCCACATGTTGGAGAGTCCCAGCTATACGGTAATAACTGCCTGCCGCCAGACTGTGAGAATGAAAATAAGGGTCGAGTTGGAAGCGGATCATAAACACTTCACGGTGTCTAAAAGTTCCGACATCTTCGATTAAAGCTCCAGTGGATAGGATCTTATCGTGTTAATGACTCCGCGAAATTGGGTGCATTAAGGTAGGCTTTTCCATTTGTCACGGGACAGGAATTCATCGCACATCATAGAAAGCTTGGAATCAGTTGGACACGCATGTGTGTAAAATGGAAGTAGGATTGATAGGCTAGCTTACTAGGCGCGCAGCCTTCTATAATATAGTTTCCTGCTACCTGTTTGTTGTCTTCTTATCTGGATGTGGATAGTGCGTATTTAGCCTACTGTCTGTTAACCAGTAACTTTCTCACCGTGTCGAGCACACCGTCTCCGGCCTGCATGTTGAGTCACATATCTGCCGCGCGCACCAAGCCTGGACTCGCCTAGCGCGAGGCCGCCTTGTACCAACCTTCAGACTGTTGTTTCATAACTAATCTACAGTCTTACTGTTGTTTGTCTGTCTCATTATTCTTTCACTATTGCAGACAATAGGCGGAAATCCCGGGGGGGGGGGGGGACACGACCCCCCCAGCCTGGGAAAAATATGATTTGACCCCCCCAATAAATCACTGTATGTAATTTCAATAATATTAACAATACGCAATGAAAGCGCTTTGCTGATTATGGACACAATGGTGCTTTTTAATGTGGTGTGTTACAGCAGTAATGTTGGTGTCCCCCTCAGGAATTGCTCTTCAGAAAATGTCATATAAAGTTGATAGCAGATTTTCGGATTTGCTGCAGACATCCTGTAATTTTTTGTAAATAACTGTTTACTCTCGTCTACTCTGGAAAATGAATACTTATTACCACATGTTTGTATAGATTTATGTGCGTGTCTTTATTTGTCTCTGTGTGTTTGTGTATATGTGTGCGTGCATGTGTTCATGTGTGTGTCCCCGTAAGTGTAGATGCAGGGCGAGCCGTTGTATGACTTTCCGGACCCCCAGCCCCCAGCGTTGACGTGTGCTAGACCTCAGAGAGGCTCTCTGAAGAGCATCAGTGTGCTGGACCGTCTCCTCCTCACACACCCCGTTTGGCTGCAGCTGTCAATCAACTCTGCCACTGCTCTGCATATCCTGCAGAGGGAGCCACCAGGGGTCAGACACACACACACACACAAGATATATACACACATACACACATATTGAATATGCGCAGCTACACACATATACATACACACACAAGCACATTCGTGTACACACACACACACACACACACACATACACCCCTAGGCAAGAGTCAGATGTTGAGTGCCCTGGTGTTGTGTTCCTAGACGTTTTTGGTGCGCAAGTCCAGCACTTCCCAGAAAAAGGTTCTGTGTGTACGTCTGGAGGATGACAGCATTCCCTCCTTCGTCAAACAGTTTGTCATCCGGGAACTGGAGTGCAGTAAGAACCCCCCACCACCCTCACACACAGTTTGCACATACACACCACCGCACAACCTCACTCACATACCCACAAACATGCAACACTTGACTCATTACTTCCTCTCGTACCTCCCTCCCTCCCTTCCTCTCCACTATCCTCCTCCCTCCCCCTCTATCTAGCCTTCTCTCTGGAGAGTGCTGCCATCAGCTTCCCTGACCTCTGTCGTCTCATCGCATTCTACTGTGTCAGCAGGTAGATCTCAAGTAACGTCTGTGATCTGCATGTCGGTGATGTTTTCCAATATGTGTGATGTCTAGTCATGTCTGAACTCTAGTAATGTCCAAGACCTGATGTGATCTGTATGTCCGGTATCTAGTAATGTGTGTTATCTCTAGTAATGTGTGTGAACTCTAGAAATGTCAGTGAACTCTAGTAATGTCTCTGATCAGGGATGTATTGCCCTTCACCCTGGAGCTTCCAGTGGCCATTGCCAAAGCCACCTCCCACAAACAGCTTGAGTCCATCTCTCACATGGGTGTGGGTGAGTACCGTGGCGACCATTGTGACGCCTAACCTCATCCAGGGTTAGTTATTATGGTGTGTGTGTGTGTTCGTCCTGCAGAGTTCTGGAATTCCCAGCTCAACTTCCGTGGGCCGAAAGGCGAAGCAACCGAGGAAAAGACCATGCCCCCTCTCCCCTCCCCTGAATATTGCTCCACCCCTCAAGGAAGCCCCACACTCTTCCAGGAGTTCTGTACAATCAGAACGCGCAGCCCCAGGGAGCTGAACTGTGGGCATGAGCAGGGCGCACTCTGCTTCATCAACCCCCTCTTCCTGCAATCCCAGGATGCATTGTACCGACGTCACCAGTTCAAACGCAGCTTGAAGGTGCGAGTCTCCACGGAAACCTCCGGGCCCTTGTCCCCGCCTGTGGCTCCACCACCTCCCCCTCCTCTGTTGGCCAAGACTAAGGGAAGGGGATGCCGGGGAGGCAAGGGGGGGCAGAAGACTCCGTTAGCTGTTGGGAGCAATGAGGGGAAAAGGGGGATGACTGTGGAGGGGGTTAGGGGAGAAACTGTGGCGGGAACACCATGTATAGACCCTCAGACAGCCTCATCCACAAAGTGCTTCCAGCCCATCCCATTGCTGCCTCCTAAAAAGAAGACAAGCTGCAGCCTCATGCCTCAAACTCTGTCTCCAACCACAGAAGAAGATTACCACATACCCCCCACCCTGTCTCCTACCACAGAGCAAGACTACCACATCCCCAAAATGCTGCTCAAGGGAGGGGAGGGAGGAGGGCAGGGGCGAGGAGGGGGAAGGGAAGGGCGAGGAGAAGAGGAAGGAGGAGGAGAGGGGGGAGCAGGAAAGGAGGGAACGCAAAACGCAATAGAGAGTGAATTAGCTGAGACATCAAAAGTACAGAGAGAAAAGTCAGAAGAGAGGGACGAGGAGGCGGAGCCAGGCCAGGAGCAGGAAGAAGAGGCGCTGCTGTGTGTCACGCAGGAGAACAGGCTAGCCCCCTCTCTGAGCGAGCTGGAGAGCTGTAGCTCCCTAAGCAGCCTAGAGGAGGCGGTAGAGAGCCCACAGCGACCGCCATTCACCAGGGGCTCCAGTAACCCCACCCCTCCACGCCAGCCAGGCTCTGCCCTCAGGAAACTGAGCGCTGCGTTCGTGTCGTTCTTCGTGCCCGGGCGCCGTGTGGCGAGGATGGTGGAGGATCTGGCGGTGGACAGACAGACGGCTTTCGGGGCGCTAGTCCAGGACTTCCTCCGGCTGCAGAGGGAGGAGGAGCTGAAGCCCAAAAGCCAATCAGACGCAGTTGAGCTGCTGCAAAAGCTCCGCCTCTTCCTATCCAGTGCTAAGAGCTTCCTGCTGGATAGTGGAGAGCTGGAGCCTCCTATAGAGACCTTGGTGCCTGAGGAAGAGATAGGTGGGCCTGCTGTATGACATGCTGCACCATCCACCCTTCATATCTTGATACACCATAACTACAACAATGTTCTACCAAGTTACAGCAGTGTAACAACAATGTAACAACTTGAAAGTTTCCTGGTGCATCAGGTGTAGGGGTAGTTCTGTGCTTTGTAAAAACGTTGAAAGGGTGTTTCTTTGTGTGTGTATGCATGTGTTTGTGTGTGTGAAGATGTCGTGTTGGAGAAGGCCCTGTATCGCTGTGTGCTGAAGCCACTGCAGCCCCAGCTCAACGCCACACTGCAGACGCTACAGCAGCGAGACGGCTCCGCCCCCAGCCTGGAGCGCTGCCTGCGATTGGCCAGAGAGGGGAACCCGGAAGAGCAGTTTGGGGTGGGTGGGGACGTGGCGGCGGCGGTGGCGGCGGGGCTGGAGAAGGTGAAGAGGAAGTTGCGTGTGCTCAGGCGAGCATATTCTCCGTTGGACAAGATGGCGCTGCTGCTGCAGGTGTGCAAGTTGGTCTACAGCACCATGAGGAGCAGCTCGGCACCAGGTCAGAACCTCAGAAATATAGAACCATAGAACCCTTAGAACTATAGAGCCATAGAACCCTCAGAACTACAGAAGAGAAGAGTCAATTTAAGGCCCCGTCCACACTAGCCCAGGTAAATTTAGAAACGCATACATACAGTGCCCTCCAAAAGTATTGGAACAGTGAGGCGAATTCCTTTATTTTTGCTGTAGACTGAAAACATTTGGGCTTGACATCAAATAATGAACGTGAGACCAGAGATCAACGTTTCAGCTTTTATTTCCAGGTATTTACATCAGGATCTGATGCACAACTAAGAAAATATCACATTTTGTTTGAATCCACCCATTTGTCATGTGAGCAAAAGTATTGGAACAGATATACTTAAAACATATTTAAGTGAATAAGACTTAATATTTAGTTGCAAATCCTTTGCTTTCAATAACTGCAGCAAGTCTGTGACCCATTGACGTCACCAAACTTTAACATTCTTCCTTTTTGATGCTTTCCCAGGCTTTCACTGCAGCCTCTTTCAGTTGTTGTTTGTTTTGTGGGGTTCCTCCCTTCAGTCTCCTCTTAAGCAGGTAAAATGCATGCTCTATAGGGTTTAAGTCTGGAGATTGACTTGGCCAGTCTAATACCTTCCATTTCTTGCCCCTGATGAACTCCTTTGTTGTTTTGGCAGTGTGTTTTGGGTCGTTATCTTGCTGCATGATGAAGGCTCTGCCAATCAGTTTGGTTGCATCTTTCCTTAAATTGGCAGACAAAATGTTTCTGTAGACTTCCGAGTTCATTTTGCTGCTGCCATCATGTGTTACATCCTCAATGAAGATTAATGAGCCCGTCCTAGAAGAAGCCATGCAAGCCCAAGCCATGACATTACCTCCACCGTGTTTCACAGATGAGCTTGTGTGTTTGGGATCATGAGCAGTTCCTTTCTTTCTCCAAACTTTAGCCTTTCCATCACTTTGGTAAAAGTTAATCTTTGTCTCATCAGTCCATAAAACTTTGTCCCAGAATTTTTGAGGTTCATCTCTGTACTTTTTGGCAAATTCCAGCCTGGCCTTCCTATTCTTCTTGCTAATGAGTGGTTTGCATCTTCTGGTGTAGCCCTTGTACTTTTGTTCATGAAGTCTTCTGCGAACAGTAGATAGTGATACCTTCACTCCTGCCATCTGGAGGTTGTTGCTGATCTCACTAACAGTTGTTTTAGGGTCTTTCTTTACAGCTCTCACAATGTTTCTGTCATCAACTGCTGATGTTTTCCTTGGTCTACCTGTTCGACGTCTGTTACTTAGTACACCAGTAGTTTTCTTCTTCTTCAGGACATTCCAAATGGTTGTACTGGCTATGGCCAATGTTTCTGCAATGGCTCTGATTGATTTTCCATCTTCTCTAAGACTCACAATTGCTTGTTTTTCACCCAAAGACAGCGCTCCGGTTTTCATGTTGTTTTCACCTCTGAATACAGTCTGCATAGACAAAACCTATCTTACCCAATCTGAACCTGAGTGTAGACATTCAGTGGTATTTATTGATTGAATAATGTATGTAATAGGACACACCTGGGCAACAAAACACACCTGTCAGTCATATGTTCCAATACTTTTGCTCACGTGACAAATGGGTGGGTTCGAACAAAAAGGTGATATTTTCTAATTTGTGCATCAGATCCTGATGTAAATACCTGGAAATAAAAGCTGAAACGTTGATCTCTGGTTTCACATTCATCGTTTGATGTCAAGCCCAAATGTTTTCAGTCTACAGCAAAAATAAAGGAATTGGCCTCACTGTTCCAATACTTTTGGAGGGCACTGTATGTCTGCGTTTGCACCTCCCGTCCACACTAATACGGCGTATTCGGATACTGAAAACGGAGCTTTTCGAATACGCTCCCCTAGCCGGAGACATTTGAAAACGCCGGGTACGCGTAGTAGTGTGGACGGGGTCCCCGGAGCTTTTCAGATACGATGATGCTCAGTTGCCATGGCACTGGAGTAGCTTGCGCTCTAGAGGTTATAACGTCAAGATGGAAAGTGAAAGAAATATGCTGCTCCGTCTCTATAACTTACTTATAAGTTAGGGTAACTGTTTTTTGTATGACAGTTTTTTTTAACCTTAAAACAAGTGTCAGTCTCAGCTGATTGCGTGCATGTCAACCATCATATATTCATCCTATATAACCTCAATTTTATGACCATCCGAACTATATAATATCAGAACTAGAAAAACCACAGAGTTGTAGAACCTCAGAACAATCAAACCTTTACCTCATAACATATGATACATTATACAGTATAAGGTTGCTGTTGCAATACCCTAGTTGTTTACCCTCTTTTCCATTGTGATGAATTAAATACTGTTTTGACCACTGGGGGAGGGGTCTTGCACCTGGGGATAATATAGTTAAGAGCCAATCAACACTGGCTACATTAAACCCACCTGGATCACTGTGGTTTGAAATGGCAGTAAATGTAAATAAATATTCCAGTTTTTGTACAGTCGAGAAAGGGGCTGTAGAGGACTGTAGAGTAGAGCAGAGTTGAGGACTGTAGAGCAGAGCAGAGGACAGTAGTGCAGACGACTATAGAGCAGAGTAGAGTTGAGGACTGTAGAGTCTAGGACTGTAGTCGAGGACTGTAGAGTCGAGGACTGTAGAGTCAAGGACTGTAGAGCACAGCAGATGACTGTAGAGCAGACGATTGTAGAGCAGAGTAGAGGCCTGTAGAGTCGAGGACTGTAGTCGAGGACTGTAGAGGCGAGGACTGTAGAGTAGAGCAGAGGACTGTAGAGCAGACGACTGTAGAGCAGACGATTGTTGAGCAGAGTAGAGGACTGTAGAGTCGAGGACTGTAGTCGAGGACTGTAGAGGCGAGGACTGTAGAGCAGAGCAGAGGACTGTAGAGCAGACGACTGTAGAGCAAAGTAGAGGACTGTAGAGCAGACAACTGTAGAGCAGAGTAGAGGTGTGTAGAGCAGAGGACTGTAGACCAGAGTAGAGTCGAGGACTGTAGACCAGAGTAGAGTCGAGGACTGCCGAGTCGTGGACTGTAGAGCAGAGTCCAGGACTGTAGAGTAGAGCAGAGGACTGCAGAGTCGAGCAGAGTAGTGCAAAGGCTTGTAGAGCCTGTAGAGTAGAGCAGTAGGGTAGAGGACAGTAGATTGTAGATTAGAGTAATACACAGTTGAAGTATTAGAGTTGAGGACTGTAGAGTAGTATAACCTGGTTTCAGGGTTTTTACGTCCCCAAGTCCACATCTACTTCCTGTCTGTGTCCTCAGGACGTGACTTTGGGGCTGATGACTTCCTGCCAGTGCTGAGTTACTTCCTGGTTCAGGTGAACCAACCGGAGGTGCTGACTGAAGTGATCTACATGATGGAGCTGCTGGACCCTGCCTACCTGACTGGGGAGGGTAGGAAACACACACACACCACTACTTTGACTGTGGACGGGAGGACACACACAATCCACCACCAAGTAACCAAGTAATTTGTTGTCTGACAGCTACCACCTTCCCTCTGTGTGTGTGTGTGTGTTCCAGGGGGCTACTACCTGACCAGTGTGTATGCCAGCCTGTGTTTGATCCAGAGTGATTCAACGCCGCCTGGTGGTGTGACCAGGGAGGCCAGACAGTCTCTTAAGGCTTGGAGCCGTCGTCGTAGCAACGAGGCCCAGCAACATCAGCAGCAGCAGGTAGGTGTCAGATGTGTGTGAGGATTCTTTACCAATGTGTGTGTGTATGAACATACAGTTTCACAATTGTGTGTGTATATGTGTGTTTGTGTGTGTGTGGATGCTTGTGTGTGTGGATGCTTTTGTGCATGTGTGTGTGGATGCTTGTGTTTGTGTGTTTCAGCGGTGTGTGCGGGTGCTCTTCCAGAACGATCAGATCAGTGAGCTGAGGACTGTCCAGTGGAAGTCAGAGGTCAGTGTGGACCAGCTGACCCAAGTCTGCGCTTCCTGCTTCCTGGTTGACCAGCCCGGTTTGTACCAGCTCTACTGGCGCAGGGATGGACTGCTACAACCCCTGCCCGCGCACGCACACATCAAAAACCTGCAGGGCCAGGGCCGCAGTGGAACACCCCTGCTGTACCAGCGCATTGGTTCCTCCCAGCAAGAGATGCAGGGTAGTGGGAATGTTCCACTGCTGACCAGGGGAGGGGATGAAAATCAAGAGGACTAACGCTGGGTGGTCGCTACAGTGTATTCTTCCTGGCCCGTCTACCCAGGGTGGGCATGTGCCACGTACCGATAAGCTACTGTGCAGGAGCTGCCAAACATCTGGTCGTACACAGCTTTGAGCTTTTCTCAACTTTTGAGTCCATATGTACAAATAGAAAAATATTTACGGGGTCAAACAGACTTGTATGTACAAATTATGCTGAAACAGCGTAGTCGGTAGTATCTGCTGTAGTGGCCATGTGGTGTGATAGAAGTTGTCTGCTGTTGATTATTGTACTTATTGACTACATTTGTATATGAAATCTAATATACATATGCAGGGTTTCCCGCAGCACTTTTCAGTTAAGGCGGCCCCCTAAGCAACACAAGCCTGCCGCCTTAACAACGTTGTCCTTATATTTTTTTTTATAGATATCGGCTGTTACTTTGTCCTGTTTTCTCCCTTCCATTCCAAAATGCCAGTCTACCGTCTCTGCAGAACGTCTATCACACAAACTAGTCCCCCGTCCTGTCCTGACGGCAAACCCCACCCTACCACCTTAACTAACACATTTGATGTGGGAAACCCTGATATGAATACAGGTCCTTCTCAAAAAATTAGCATATTGTGATAAAGTTCATTATTTTCCATAAAGTAATGATAAAAATTAAACTTTCACATATTTTAGATTCATTGCACACCAACTGAAATATTTCAGGTCTTTTATTGTTTTAATACTGATGATTTTGGCATACAGCTCATGAAAACCCCAAATCTCAAAAAATTAGCATATTTCATCCGACCAATAAAAGAAGTGTTTTTAATACAAAAAAAGTCAACCTTCAAATAATTATGATCAGTTATGCACTCAATACTTGGTCGGGAATCCTTTTGCAGAAATGACTGCTTCAATGCGGCGTGGCATGGAGGCAATCAGCCTGTGTCACTGCTGAGGTGTTATGGAGGCCCAGGATGCTTCGATAGCGGCCTTAAGCTCAGCCAGAGTGTTGGGTCTTGCGTCTCTCAACTTTCTCTTCACAATATCCCACAGATTCTCTATGGGGTTCAGGTCAGGAGAGTTGGCAGGCCAATTGAGCACAGTAATACCATGGTCAGTAAACCATTTACCAGTGGTTTTGGCACTGTGAGCAGGTGCCAGGTCGTGCTGAAAAAATGAAATCTTCATCTCCATAAAGCTTTTCAGCAGATGGAAGCATGAAGTGCTCCAAAATCTCCTGATAGCTAGCTGCATTGACCCTGCCCTTGATAAAACACAGTGGACCAACACCAGCAGCTGACATGGCACCCCAGACCATCACTGACTGTGGGTACTTGACACTGGACTTCAGGCATTTTGGCATTTCCTTCTCCCCAGTCTTCCTCCAGACTCTGGCACCTTGATTTCCGAATGATATGCAACATTTGCTTTCATCCGAAAAAAGTACTTTGGACCACTGAGCAACAGTCCAGTGCTGCTTCTCTGTAGCCCAGGTCAGGCGCTTCTGCCGCTGTTTCTGGTTCAAAAGTGGCTTGACCTGGGGAATGCGGCACCTGTAGCCCATTTCCTGCACACGCCTGTGCACGGTGGCTCTGGATGTTTCTACTCCAGACTCAGTCCACTGCTTCCGCAGGTCCCCCAAGGTCTGGAATCGGTCCTTCTCCACAATCTTCCTCAGGGTCCGGTCACCTCTTCTCGTTGTGCAGCGTTTTTTGCCACACTTTTTCCTTCCCACAGACTTCCCACTGAGGTGCCTTGATACAGCACTCTGGGAACAGCCTATTTGTTCAGAAATTTCTTTCTGTGTCTTACCCTCTTGCTTGAGGGTGTCAATGATGGCCTTCTGGACAGCAGTCAGGTCGGCAGTCTTACCCATGATTGCGGTTTTGAGTAATGAAACAGGCTGGGAGTTTTTAAAAGCCTCAGGAATCTTTTGCAGGTGTTTAGAGTTAATTAGTTGATTCAGATGATTAGGTTAATAGCTCGTTTAGAGACCCTTTTCATGATATGCTAATTTTTTGAGATAGGAATTTGGGGTTTTCATGAGCTGTATGCCAAAATCATCAGTATTAAAACAATAAAAGACCTGAAATATTTCAGTTGGTGTGCAATGAATCTAAAATATATGAAAGTTTAATTTTTATCATTACATTATGGAAAATAATGAACTTTATCACAATATGCTAATTATTTGAGAAGGACCTGTATATAGACATCATTATTTACTGTACATAGACCTTGCCTATGCTGTTGGTGGGAATTTTATTGACATAATAAAACCACTGTTGTTGAAACACATTTTATGATGTTGTATCTTCAGTTATCCCTCTTTTCTGTCGGTTTCAATCCCTTCTTCCTGATTTCCCCTTCCTCCTTTCCCCCCCATCCCATTTCCCCCCTTATTTTCCAAAACTGCACTTATACCTCTGGGAGGCCAGACAGAGGAGAGGAGGCAGGGGCAGGTGTGGTTGAGACCCAGTTTATTGTTGCATAGGCAGGCTGGCATCACAGTGCCCTCAGCACGAGACCTTCTCAAAGTCTGAGACACAACTAGCTGTTCCAACACGTCAACATAACTGGAGGGCTTGCTCGGGTGGCTGGCTGTGTGTGGCTCAAACAGCCAGAAACCCCCGGGTCCAGTCTCTCCGTTTGTCTCTGGCTGTGTGTGGCTCAAACAGCCAGAAACCCCCGGGTCCAGTCTCTCCGTTTGTCTCCTCCCAGATGGACCAAGAGGTCTCTGCAAGTTCCCGGAAACTTCTAGAACATTCCAGTCACCGGAGTGTTCTAGAAGGTTCCAGGGAGCGGGAGGTTGTAGAACGTTCCAATCACCAGGTTTTCTAGAAGGTTTCAGGGAGCGGGGGGGTTCTAGAAGCCCTCAGCCCTCCCAGGTTACATCAGCACCAGCAGGAGCAGTCTTTTTTGCTCAGCGCCAGAAGCTCCGCCTCCACCTCCTCAGCGTCATCGGGGAAACGCTCCACGAAGGAGCGGATGAGACCGGCGGCGCTGCCGTCATACTCCACCAGCTCGACTGCGTCTCCTGGAACACGCGGACACGTTCAACACCTTCCTTCCATGCCTCCACTCCACACACCAACACACAGCCCTGAGGTACAACAACAACTGGTCATGGTCTGGTCTATGGGGCAGATTGGGAGGACTGACCTTTGACTTTGGTGTTGGCCTGGACAAACATCTTGCGGGCTTCCTTCCGCAGCAGAATGGTCTCTCTCAGACGCGTAAAGTTGTGAGTTCCGCTGTCGCTCACAGCAGAGTAGCCCTCGTACAGGCTACGTCCCCCTTCTACGTCCGCCGTCGACTTGTGGACCTGCAGGAACGCGGACAACACAGAACAATGTTAGGACACTGGTAGACCAGCAAGAGCAAGGACCAAAAACGATTTGAGAGAACAGAAACAGAAGGGGACAGAGTTAAATACGTTTAGTGCAGAAATCTTGCAATATTGCCGAAAGGAGAATTTGTGATTCTGCCAGATTCGCTCATTAACACTGAACCAAACAAAGCCGGCAAAATTTCGCGCATTGTGTGATTTTAGATAGCATGCTGGCATTCTGGAATCAGAGGCGCAACATCAGCATTGTTGCTGGCGCGTGTGGCCCTTCAACGCTCTCCCTTTGACATAGACGCGATTCAGCTCTGTGACTACCTCTGCAGCCAGCTTCATACCGGTGCAACGACAACCCCCTATTCCGTCTCTTCACACTGAGCTGTGACGCGGCGTGAAGCCGCAACATTCCTGCCTGGAGCGGCCTGTGAGGACGGGGCTAGAGGAGGAAAGCGGCGAGGGCGAGTACCTGCAGCTTGCAGAGGAACTTCTCGATGGCGACCTTGCCCACCGTGTGGATCTTGGAGCGGTCGATGGAGATGCGGGCGTCGGGGAGGCCGTCCGCCCCGCTGCATTCCTGCAGCGTCACCAGGCCCTGGCCTGCCTCCAGCAGCACGCGCAGGATCACATACCTGGCCTGCATGTGAGCCTGCAGACACACACACACACACAGGTTACTGACTGGTGTGTGTCGGGGTAAAAAGAAGTGGAAAGGTGGCAAGAAAGCTCAGGAGAACTTATGCACAAACAAGGTGTTTTTTGATGCATGATTACGTTCATCTTTATTGGCATCTTTTTCATTGGAGTGGAACAATTGGATTGCATTTGTTGGATAACTTGTGCTATATCAATCAAGTTTGATTGATTGTGTAGTATGTAGTTTGCAGGGTGTAGTATGTAGTTTGTAGGGTGTAGAATGTTGTGTGCAGGGTGCAATATGTAGTGTGCAGGGTGCAATATGTATTGTGCAGGGTGCAATATGTAGTGTGCAGGGTGAAATATGTAGTGTGCAGGGTATAAGATGTAGGGTGCAGGGTATAAGATGTAGTGTGCAGGGTATAAGATGTAGTGTGCAGGGTATTAGATGTAGGGTGCAGGGTATTAGATGTAGTGTGCAGGGTATTACATGTAGTGTGCAGGCTATAATAGTGTGCAGTGTACCTGTCTCCAGCTCTGGCTCTCAGGGGTGTAGAACTCCAGCCCCAGCAGCCCAGCTCGCACCATGTTCAGCCAGTTCACATAAACCACCTCCTCCGCATCATGGCCCTCGTGGCCAAATATGCTGCACACACAGGTGAGACACAACATAACATTAGCACACACACACATCAGTGCCATAATCATATATAATCATAATCACATACTTCAGTGCTAAGCTCTGTGTGTTTGTGTGTGTGTGTTCGAGCACAGACCTGAGCACGTGCTTGTTGAGACACAGGTAGAGCCCCACACACTCCGCTCGACATTCTTCATAGGAGGAGGCGATGGTGGAGAACTTACTGTCCCAGGTCTCACTGCCCTGGTACCAGCTGGATATCTGACACACACACACACACACACACACACACACACAGGTCAGACACGTGTGTGTGTGTGTGGCAAACACATGTGGGTGTGTGTGTGTGTGTGTGCGCGTGTGTGGACTCACCGGTTCTCCAGTCTCTGGGTTCACAACCTTCTCCTTCTCAAAGTTCAACTTTCCATTCTCATCCTAAACAGGGAGGAGTCATAGTCAGAATGGGCAAACAAGTGTGCGTGTCTGATATGTGTATGTATGTGTGTCTGTGTAACATGTGTATGTGAGTGTGTGTGACATGATTGTATGTGAATGTGTGTGTGTGTGTGTGTGTGAGACTTGCAAACGTAAGTGTATGTGTGTGTCTGACCTGGACGAACAGCTTTCCGCTTCCGTGCCCCAGCAGCTCATGAAGGCCCACCTGCACCTCGAATGATGGCCCCTTCCACTGGATATACACATCCTGACAAACAGACAGGCAGACACACAGGTTACACATCCTGACAGACAGACAGGTTACACATCCTGACAGACAGACACACAGGTTACACATCCTGACAGACAGACAGGCAGGTTATACATACTGACAGACAGACAGGCAGACCTTGTCCTCCTCCTCCAGGAAGGTAAGCTTGTCCTTCTGGGTAGCGTAGGCCACCGCCAGCACGTTGCCCAGGGAGACGTTCTTAAAGCCCTCCGACTGCCTGATGTCGTCATCTGGACACACAAACACACACACTCTGTCTCTGATAACACAGCAAGTATGATTAAGTATTAAGAACTATTGTGCGTTTGCTTGTGCGTGTGTGCAGTTGGGGATGTTGATGCTAGCAGGGATACTACTACACGTGTGTGTGTGTGTGTGTGTGTGTGGTACCCACAGTTAGGGATGTTGATGCCAGCGGGGATGCCGCTGCCGGCGAAGGTGAGGACGTCCAGGGAGGTGAAGTCAGGCTTGAGGAAGCGGTCCTTCTCGAAGGCCTGTGGCCAGGGCAGCTCCGGCAGTAGCACCTCGGCAGAGCCCACCAGGCTGCCGAAACGAGCGCTCATCGCCTTGTTCACCACCGCAACAAACCCTGAAACACAGTCGCCACAGTAACCCATGACACCCTCATCACAAGAGCAACAATCGTTAAACCCCCAAATCACTGTGATAACCCTTAAAATCCTGATTAGCAAGAACCCCTGAAATCCCTCGTCTGAAACCCCATGGCAACGGTCCCCCGCATCCCTAATCACCGTGGTGATAGAGTGAGGTGCAGCTGGCCAGTACCTTCAAACTCTCCTCTGGATCCAAACGGGTCTCTGTAGCTCTCTATGAAGCCTATGTAGCTGTGAAGGAGAGCAGACAACGGTCAACACTTTGCCCATTTGCGCCCGAGCACACACACACCACGGTGTCCGTCCTCAGAGGGGCGGGCCTCAGCATTCTTACCTCTCCACGATTGGCCCCTTGTCTTTGATCCAGTAGCGCGAGGCCTCCTTGTGAGCGTCTACCGAGCCCAGAGTGAAGCTGCGCTCGTACTCCTCCAGCATGCGCCGCTGGTTCTCATTGGCAGCATGACCCTGTCAGTCAGAGGTGAAGGGGTCAGCCCACGAGACCACAAACCCTCTGGGCTGTGGTGGTCTATTGTGGAGACTACTGTGTTGGGGTTCTCAACTGTGCAGTGGGGTGGAGTCTGTGGAAGAAGTGTACTAGAGCAATGGTTCTCTACTGGTCTAACCTCAGGACCCCTATTTGTCCTCGGTCATTAAGTCACAACCCAAACATTACTTAAATCTCCAAACCATTGTCATTTATTTAACAAAACAATTTGTGCAGTAATTATTTGTGTTCTATAATGCGGGCAGCTACGTGTGAGCCTACGCAACTTTGTTAATAAAAGCGCACCATTGGAAGTTTGGTAACTTAACCTAAAAATAACAGCTAGGCTTTTTGATGGAGCCAAAGCACGCGCCCGCAACCCACCAGTTGAGAAACACCGTACTTGAGGACTATCTGTACTAGAGGGCTCTGTCCTGGGGTTAGGGCAGGTTGGGGTTAGTACTGTACTAGAGGGCTCTGTCCTGGGGTTAGGGCAGGTTGGGGTTAGTACTGTACTAGAGGGCTCTGTCCTGGGGTTAGGGCAGGTTGGGGTTAGTACTGTACTAGAGGGCTCTGTCCTGGGGTTAGGGCAGGTTGGGGTTAGTACTGTACTAGAGGGCTCTGTCCTGGGGTTAGGGCAGGTTGGGGTTAGTACTGTACTAGAGGGCTCTGTCTTGGGGTTAGGGCAGGTTGGGGTTAGTACTGTACTAGAGGGCTCTGTCCTGGGGTTAGGGCAGGTTGGGGTTAGTACTGTACTAGAGGGCTCTGTCCTGGGGTTAGGGCAGGTTGGGGTTAGTACTGTACTAGAGGGCTCTGTCCTGGGGTTAGGGCAGGTTGGGGTTAGTACTGTACTAGAGGGCTCTGTCCTGGGGTTAGGGCAGGTTGGGGTTAGTACTGTAAAGATGACTCTTGACCAGGGGTTAGGGCAGGTTGGGGTTAGTACTGTACAATAGGACTCTGACCTGGGCCTTGTGCAGGTTGTCACTGGCCTTCTTCATGAGGTGAGCGTAGTCTCCTCTCTGCACCGTGAACACACAGCCCTCAAACTCAAACCTGCCGCAGCAGGTCTCCCCCTCGCCGTCCACGGCACAGTCTGCACGCAACGACAACGACGAGAGGTTCTGAGAACAGGAATTTCACTCTCCACCTCCTGCATCCATCTCCCTCTGTACCCGTCAATCTGCCTCCCAATCTCTGTCTTTATGTCCCCCTCCTCCTCCTCACCTCCCCTTCCTCCCCCTCACCTGTGGTCACAGCAGAGGCCAGGCGGACCTCGTAGCACGTCTTCCCTCCCCCCTCCTTCTTAAACAGACGAGTGTTGTAGGCACTCAGCTTCTGCAGGGAGAAGAGACACACACTGGTACCCTTTCCGAAGACACTCGGGAGGGACGGGTAGACATGTCGAGAGAGACCGGCTTACCTTGGAGTCCAGGAACCTCTGGGCCAGCTCTGCATCCTTCAGACCACAGTTACCTGAGAAGTAGGTGGTGGTTCCCTGGAGAAGAAACACACACAAGTCAAACCCAGACCTGCACTTCAGGTATCATGTTTTAAGGACACCTCGGGTATCATCTTATTATGACACCTCAGGTATCATGTTGTCATGACGCTGTAGATATCATGTTATAATAACGCCTCAAATATCATGTTATTATTACACCTCAGGTATGATGATGTAACAACACATCAGGTTTCACAGTATCATGACACCAGGAGCAACCATACACCATCATGATCAAACTGCCCATATCAAATGACCTGACCCACACCTTAAATCCAAACATCAAGGACATCCAATGACCCAATCTCCACGCCAGCCACACCCTCAACCCTCCCCAGGTGTGCTGTGCCCCCCCATCCCTCCAGGTGTGCTGTGCCCCCCAGGCGTGCAGTGCTGACCTTGTTCCCCAGGCCCAGCTGTTTCTGGCGCTCCTCCAGGGAGTAGAGGCGTGTGGAGCAGCTGTCCCACAGGGCCTCCATGTCGGCCGGACTCTCCTTGAAGGCCTTGCTACGCCACACCAACGCCTTCAGCTTCTCCTGCAGCATCACAAGAGTGTTAGAACGCCACGTCCATTAGAACTGTTCTAACACAACACAAGCATCACTGTAACATGTCCAGGTTACCAGGGAGCCATAGTGAGTCTCTACCTGGGGCAGGTTGGGGATGAACTTGGTGTCTCCAAAAGACTTGTAGTTTCCCATGTTGGCATACAGGCCAGCAGCATAGACCAGGAAGGCCTGCGAGAGAGACAGACAGACACACACACACAGTGATGTCCCTTCAGTGCTGTGCCCACAGCGTGTAAATTGACATTTGTTGCCATGAGAGTCCTAACATAGTGTAGTGGATGATTTCATCATGTGTGTGTGTGTGTGTACATGAGTGTGTGTGTGTGAGTACTGCAAGTCACTCTGGATAAGTGACTTAAAAAATGACTAAATAATAGTGTTTATGTGCATTGTGTGTATGTATGAGTGAGAGTGTGTGTGTATATGCGCATACCTGGTACTCCTCAGCGCTGAGCCCAGCAGCAGTAGCCACTTCCCCCAGCTGGTCGGGGTCCTGCCCCCGGAACAGCCTCTGCAGCAGGACGTAGATGCCGGACGACTCCGGAGACGTCTGGAGCAGCACGGCCAGGCCGCCGTACCACGCCGCCCGCGACAGGAAGTGAGAGTACAGCTGCTCCCGCGGCGACAGCAGACGGAAAGCCTCGCGGCAATCCAGGGCGGAGACGCCGATGTCGTTTGGCAGGAAGTACTGGGAGTCCACCATGGTCGTCAACTTCCTGCTGCTCACGCACGTGAAGCCTGTGGGGGAGGAGACCCGCGGCGGGTCAGAAAGACGAGAGACACAATCAGTAAATACAGCAGACAGACCTGTTCGTGGAACTGTCCAGTCAGTAGACCTAAGGTACAGTGGGCAAGCTGGTTTGACAAAGGTCAGTGGGCCTACGTATAGTTACCATGCTGGTTCAAGAAACAGACAGTAAGCCGTCATTACAGATGGTCGTTAGGCCTGTTACTAACAGTCAGTACAGATGATGGACAAGCCAGTCAGGGAAACAGCTAATAGGCCAAAGTTTAGTAGCCAAGCTGCTTAGAAGAACAGTCAGTAAATGCAGCATAAATGTTTGTCAGGAAAACCGTCAGTACAGAGTTAACAGGCTGGAGGAACAGTCAGTAACATCCACTAAATCGCAGGTAGTAATAATACATACAAAAGTGTACTGACAGCTCGATTCAACCAATCAGAACTAAAACCTAGCGAACATTTGATAGCTAGACATTGAACTGGCTTCAATCATTGACTAATTTTAGATCAAGTAGATCATATTTTAGATATCCTTTCACTTTCTTAACACATTTTCTACTAGGGCGACTCACCAGACACCAGCTGGTAATTGAACACACTTGCAGCGCTCTGAAGTGCTGGTGATGTTCTCTGCGCCTTGTCCATTAATTGTATTTGGTGGGACAAGTTATCCATTATTTCTCAGCGTCAGAAATAGTTGAAATGCATGAGAAATACAAGGTGTTGCGTGAGAAATGGCTGAAATGCTCGAGTCTCACGGCACGCGTGACACTCGAGAGCTCTGACTTGTTTGGGCCGGAGGATGTGTTCTCGAGTGTGATTACATACATTATCTAGGTATAGCATAGTCTGTCTTGCCTGGTTTAGTGTCAAAGCCCATTTCTCGACAGCCACCTAAAACCAATTTTGCTCACCGAGATAGTTAGCACTACCTGACCGTCCGACAACATAAAATCGCTATTAAGTGTCCATATGTGCTAGCTAGCTAGCTACTCTACTAGTACTTGAATACCGTGTTGGCTGACTGAATGAAAAATGCCGGTTAAGGTTATTATGCTTCCCTCGTGTCAAATATGCTAACCACTTGTTCCAACAGAAGCTTTGAATGTTATTTAAAGTGTATTGATTTTATACGCACCTTTTGGGGAATTCAATTTATTGCAGTACAGCCAATGTACACTGTACCTGGTCACCAGTTTATATGAAACTCTGAATCGAAACATTAAATTGCCGTCTCACGCTCAAATCACTTCCTCTCTTGGGGTTGCCAGTTTCAATCCAATTATTCCCCTAAAATGCTTAAAGAAACTCGAAAGCAGAATAAAGAACTACGCCATTTAATGGAAGGTATTGATTTCAGTAAAAAGCGACATGAGATGAAGTTGTCGCAATATACATAAATGTTTGCCTTGGACTGGCCCAACACCAAATACATTTTAGGTCAACATTGGTTGATTTGAATGCAATTCTGTGAACCTGGCAACCCCGCTCCTCTTAAAACATTAACCAATCAAATGCGTAGTCTGAGTTCTCTCCGAGTAAAAGGGGTAAAAATCTAATTATTTTCAAACCGTAATGGCTCCAAGCAAAAACATAGTTTTGTAAACCCCAAAATAACTTAGAATAATTTATTATAAGATCTGTATTTTTTTTATTTTGTATGAAGTCACATGCAACTTGACGAGGTGGCCGAGTGGTTAAGGCGATGGACTGCTAATCCATTGTGCTCTGCACGCGTGGGTTCGAATCCCATCCTCGTCGGAAGATTTTTGAGTGTGAAGTACATAAAAAGGCGTCCGTAAACTGGTTTATGATGTGTTCAACTACGATGCCAAATCCAGTAGCCAGGATTGCCCTACTATGACTATAGAAAGTAGTCTTGTAGCTACATTGTTGAACCCAACGCTAGTTTCCTCAAGGATCACAATGACTCTTGCTTAGACTGTTGCTCTTGTTGGTTAGTGGTAGCTGATTTAAACTGTTGTATTATATTTAATCCTATTTTTATTGCTTTCCTACAGGTACACTTGCACTTAGAGATTCATGTTGTGTATTGTCATTTGCTTAACTACATGCTCTTATGGTTTCTTCCCTTTAGCACTTATTTTTGGTTGTTCACAATGTGTACTTCTGTTTTTGGCTACCTGCAATGCTTTGGGGCTATCTTGTTGTTATTATCAGTGACCTATGCACTTTGTAAAGCTCTCTCTTGGAAGTCGCTTTGGATAAAAGCGTCTGCTAAATGAATACATGTAAATGTACATGCAGCTAACAAATGTAATAATGAATTATTTCAACTTGTTGAATTACATGTGTCTGGTAAATCAAGGTTAAACTGTAAATCTTTCAGGACGGTAGCTCTCCAGAAACAGGGTTGCAGATCTCTGTTTTTTACAGATCACTTTACTCCTTCTGGAGCACTCTCGCAATGGAAGTACTGAGAGATAACGTCATTTCTGGCTCTGGCATATCACCAACACCAGATGGCGCTGCTAATACTTTGTCGAGGGGATTTTTTGTTTTTGTTTGACACGTTGCTGTCCGTTTCACTGAACAATTAATCTCACATTAAAAGCGTTCAACAGTTTACTGATTTTATTGAAATTCCATACATATTCAGTGCAAAGTATTTACAAGGACCCAGTACGTGTAACTAAAGCAGGTTGACTGAACGTGCGTTTGAAAACTTCAGGACCAACAGAACCCTTCTGTAATATGATCCTGCCTGCGTGGTGTTTTTCCAATGCTGAAAGAAGCTGTCTGGTTGTCAGGGCTGGTAGAGTTGAGAGACCTTAAATATTAGTTTCATGACGGCTCCTGTGCTGACTGTGTGTGCCCTGGGTGTGTGTGTGTGCTCAGAGATGTGACTGGTCCTGACTCCTGCGCTCCCAGCTTTGCCTGGGCCCCCTCCCAGCCCCAACCCTCAGGCCCAGCCCACAACCTCACCCCCAGCCTCCAGTCCCAACCCTAGCTCCAGACACCAGCCCCAGCTTTCAACCCAAAACCCAGCCTGAGCCCCAGCTTCCAGCATCAATCCCCAACCCCAGGCCTAAGACTCAGCTGTGTGTACACCACTCCACCTCCCTGGTCTGCGTCTCTCCGGGTCAGCCAACTCGATCTTGTCTTCACCATGTCAGACTTGCTCTGAGAGACACAGGGCCAACCATAAACATCTCCGGTCTGTGAAGCCTCAAGGCACAATAGCCAGTTGTGATTTTAGAAGAAGATAGAAAAAAACACACAAACAAACAAAAACCCAGCAGTGGAAATGATTAGTTAGCCTCCCTCCCTCCCCCCTCCCCCCCTCCCTCCCTCCCTCCCTCCCTCCCTCAGTCCCTCCCTCCCTGTCCATTTGAACACGTTCCAGTCTTGGAGGTTCTGTTGTCCTGGGGCGAGGTGGCAGGTAGGACCCAGCGGTAGCAGTCTGTCAGGCCCTTGTTCTGATTCACAGCACAACTGGTGCAGTAAACAATTCCGAGCGCCAGCATCACAACGATGAACACACACAGGGGCACCAGCAGGGCCACCAGCAGCCAGCTACGATCCTGCCTTTTCCTTCCTGTGCCCTCCTGCTGCTCTGACCCAGGCTCGGCTTCAGACACGGATGATTTTCCTTTCCCAGAGACAGGCTTTGTATCAGCTCCAGTCTCAGACTCAGCCCCAGCCCCCGCCCCAGCTCCAGCCCCAACTCTAGTCCTAGTCCCTGCATCAGTCCCAGCCCCAGTACCAACCCCAGTCACAGCCCCAGTCTCAGTCCAAGTCCCAGCCCCAACCCCAGCCCCAGTTCCATCTCCAGCCCCAGCCCCAGCCCCAGGCATTGTGAAGTGCTCATAGTGGACCATAGAGGTCTGTGTGGACAGGGGCAGTAACTCATCACTGGGGGGATTCGTGTGCCACTCAAGGGAGTTGGGATCATGGCCGAGATCAGGGTTGTAGCCAGGGTCGTCATCAAGCTCAGGGGTCAGGGGTGATGTTGTTGTTGTGGAGGAGTCATAGTCCTCTGGGAGAGGCCTACAGGAGTACAGGTCGGCCAGCAGCTTGAACCCTGACCTGCAGTAGCACTCGAACCCTCCCACATAGTTCAGGCACATGTGCTGACATGTGTCCGAGGTCAGGCACTCGTCAATGTCCACACACTCCCCCTCCCTGTTGGGTTGGAATCCGTGCCTGCACACACATTCTCCTTCCTTGTTGGGTTCATATCCCCGCGCGCACACGCACTCCCCCTCTTGGTCCTGCTCGTAACCTTGGTGACAGCCGCACTCAAAGGTTCCGGGGAGGTTGAAGCAGGTCTGAGGGCACGGCGCCTGGCTGCACTCATCCACGTCCACGCAGCTCCGCCCGTCTCGCCCCAGCAGGAAGCCAGGATGGCAGGTGCAGCGAATCCCTCGGGGGCCCTGCTCGCAGCTGGACTCGCAGCCCATGGAGGAGCAGGAGAGGCTGGGGCCGGCGCGCTCTTGGTCCGGGATGTCTGTGGCCGGGTCCGAGTCCTCGTCGGGGGTCGGGCTGGCGTGTGGTAGGCAGCTGGTCTCATCGCTCGCCAGAGAGAAGCCTTCTGAGCATGTGCAGTAGAAGTCAGTGTCGGAGTTCTGGCAGTAGTGCTCGCAGCCACCGTTGTCTTCCCCGCAGAAGTCCTGAGGGGTCATAGAGCACAGGGGGCCATCCTGGGACCAGCCTACACCCCCATCCTCCCGCTCAGTACACAGCACAGACTGGTCCGAGGGTCCAGGGGCGCCGGGGGGGCAGGGCAAAGTCCCCACAGACCCATAGGGGAGGAAGGTGAGCAGGGTACTGACCAGGCCCAGGGGGGTGGTGTAGACGGCAGCACCGCCTCCCTCCGCCTCCAGGGGGTGACACATGCCGCGGTAGGAGTGCAGGCACAGGAAGCCGTCCACGGCTAGGGCGCAGGCACCGTCCAGCCAGCGGAAGTTGTCGTGCTGCTCGCGCGCCTCCTCGGCCGTGTTGACACTGATAGCCACACAGCGAGGCACGGCACAGCTCCCCGGGGGGTCTGCACGCAGCCAGTCCGTGTACTCGCCGTCCGGCTCGCCTGGGGACGAGACATCGGGGCTCGTTAAACGCCGGAACTCACTGCACACTCATGCCAGGGTTCTAGGGTTACGTTTCCCTCGTTAACTTTATTTTGATTGAATAATTGAATGTAATTGAAAACAAATTATATTTGATTTAATTGAAAACCCTTAAATTTAAGTTCAATTTCAATACATTCTTAGCTTGGCTGTGGAAACCTTGTGGTCCTGCATGGAAAATTGGACTTTAAAAGATTCTCCAGATGTACTTTTCGGAGAACCGTTATGGTTCTACTGGTTCTACAACCATGTTGTCAAAGAAGGTTCTAGCCATCACACTTTCACCAACTTTCACAAATGGCCCCATCAACGATTCTACCTTTTTCCTCTAGTTTTTCCCCAAAAACGACTTTTTAGTGTTTTCCAACTCACCTGACACCCAGGTGAATCCCCTCAGGGGGCGTGTGGAGGAGCACTGGCGGGGCTGGCGCTGCAGGCCGATCCAGAGGCGGAGCCTGGTTCTCGGCCCACGCGTCTCTACAGACGACAGCAGCTCGTGGACCACGCCCGCTTCCTCCTCGTTGCGCACGGTCGCCAGGTTACCGCCCTTGTCCTTGCAGCTCCTCAGCGACTCTCGGAAGGTCTTCCGTTGGAAGTAGACCACGTAGCATCCCCCCGCAAAGCAAAGAGCATCCTGTTCCCTCAGCTCCTCCTCCAGCTCCGCTGCCTGGCCCCGGCCCTGACCCCCTGCCTGCCTCCTCACACCCCCCTGCTGCCCCCTCACCTGGCCCTGAGGCCGGCCCTGACCCTGGGCTAGACAGCCTGGGGGCCTACAGACACACAGCAGCACACCCAGCACACAGAGAAGCCCAATACTGCTCATCCTCCACAGTCCCATGGGTAAACTGCAACCTTGCTCTCCTGGCCTACTCTACCCTAGTCTTTCCTACCCTGCACTGGCCCAACCTGGTCTGTCCTGTCTTGTCCTACCCCGCCTTACCTGTCTGCCGCCTCAGGTAACCCACCTCACCTACCCCAGTCTCCTAGCTTCCTGCCTCAGTCTCCCAGCCTCCTACCTCAGTACCTCTTGGCTATCCTAGCAGTACAGTATCTCTCCAATTGTCCTGGCTAAGCTCCTCTTTCACCAGTCTCCTGCCTCTCCTGCTCCAGAATTCTGACTGATCTGAAAGAAAGAAAGAAAGAAAGAAAGAGGGAGGGGAGGGACCAGAGAGAGAGAGGGAGATGGAAGAGAGAGGGGGGGAGGACCAGAGAGGGAGGGCAGAGAGAGGGGGAGAGCAAAGAGAGGGGGAGGACAAAGAGAGGGGGAGGGCAGTGAGGGGGAGAGCAGAGAGAGGGGTAAAACGTAGCGGAAAAAGGATTGTATGTTTTTAGAAGAGGGGGTGGGTAGCGAGTGTGGAGGAGATGGAGAAGGAGGTAGAGGAGGGGTGATGGGGGAGGGGGGGGGGGGTTATGCCGGACTCAGCTTTTCCCTTGTGCCGTATGGTTTTCATAACTCTGCCACCCCCCTCCTCCACTCTCTCTCCACACACACTGACACACACACACACCAACACCACCACAGCAATAGAACTCTCCACAAGAATGGAAACTATCCCCAGATCATTCTATCTGTCCTATATTCTTCCCCCCTTCACTCCTTCCATCCTATAGTTGCAAGCTCAGAGACCAGACTGCAGGAGCTGAATGTGAACTGGAAGCTCTGTCTAATCTTCTAGGTGTTTCTCTAACCACATGTACCCCTTTCTTTACCCCATCTCCCCTTCCACCCCTCTCTGTATTCCATCTACCCTTCTACCCCAGGGGCAGAGCCAGACGTTGTAAACACTAGGGGCTTAGCCCAATCCTAGGACGTAACCTATGTTAGATGTGAGTTTTGACAGAGACTTCCACAGTTAATGCAAGTTTGTTAAGCTTTATGTAATATAAATGTTCCGTTGGACTCATATTATCATTTTTTCTTAAAAGATTCTGGGCATTTGAGAAAACATTTGTGCACCTCCAATATTCTACCCCATTCTTTACCTATCTACCCATACACCCCTCTCTTTACCCATCTACCCATCTACCACTCTCTCTACCCCTCTACCCAGCTACCTTTCTCTTTATCCCATTTACCCATCCATGCCTCTCTTTATCCCATCCATCACTTTCTTTACCCATCTACTCCTCTCTTTGCCTGTCTACCCCTTTCTCACCCCATCCATCCCTCCCTTTACCCCATCTTACCACATCTACCCCTCTCTTTAGCCCTTTTACCCCTCACAATGTGTACTAGAAGAGTCTTGTTAGGTCTGTGCACTAGGTAGGTCTGTGTGCTGTTGGTCTCTGTGTGCTATGTACACTAGACCTGTATACACAGTCTGCACTAGGTGGGTATATGTGTGCAAGTCAGGTTTGTGTGCTATGGAAACTAGCACAGCCTGTGCTAGGTAGGTTTGCGTGCTGTTGGTCTCTGTGTACAGTGTATGTGTGCTATGTAGACTAGACCTGTATAAACAGTATGTACTAGGTAGGTCTGTGTGTATAAGTTAGGTCTGTGAGCTATGGAAACTAGAACTGTCTGTACTAGGTACTGTAGGTCTGTGTGCAACATATTTAGGTTGTGTGTTATGTAGATTCGCCCTGTCTACACAGTCAGTACTATTTAGGTTTGTATGCTAGGCTGTCGAAGGCCGGTCTGTGCAAGTACCCAGTGTCTGGTAATTAGCCAGGCTGTGTATCCAAGGACAGTCTGACTGTGGAGTCCAGCACAAGCACAGGAAATGCCTGTCCTGCTACTGCGGTTGAACTATTAACCAAAACAAACAGCCAAGCCTTGCCACTTCCACAGAACCCTGGAAATCCCAGGAGAACCCAGAGTGAAGACAAAAAGAACCTGGCCAACCTAAATAACCTTGAGAACCCCACACTCAAGAACACCAACAACCCTGAGCCTAGAGAACATAAATAAATCTTGAGATCAGAGAACCTCTCTATAAAAACGTACAATTTCTCTAGAAACTTTACGGTCCTAGAAAACAGATCCTGGTTAAAGTTGAGAGAACCTAGAAGAGAACCTCGAAGGTAGAAGCAGTGAGGTTTTGCTACAGGAGCTGCTTTGCAGGCTGAATAAGCTCAAACACACACCAGGGACAAGGAGAAGGAGGAGAAATGTGGTCAGGTCAGTATCCCCATCTCCCCTATCCTTCCACATATCTCTCCCCTTCCTCTTCTTCCTTTCACCTCATTTTCTCCTTCTCCCTTCTCGATTCATTCTTTCTACCTCTTTCTAGCCTCTTCTGTATTTCTTCCACCTCTCTTTTCTACCCCTTCCCCTCCTCCCGTCTTCACCCTCCCGACTCTACCCCCCATCCCTCCTAATACCTCCCCCCCCTGTGTTTTACCCCCCTTCGCCCACTCAGGTTTCATCTGCTTTTTCTATTACTGCTTCTGATCGCGTCTGCTCTGTCGGCTCCTCCCCCTCCCAACGAAGGCTCCTCATCTGAATGCCTCGGACCCACATTCCAGAGGAGGAATGGATAGAACAGACCTTCTGTCTCCTGCTCACCTAGACCTCTAGTCCACTTCCACACCTAGACCTCCAGTCCACTTCCACACCAAGACCTCTAGTCCACTTCCACACTTAGACTTCCAGTCCACTTCCACCATCAGACCTCTAGTCCACTTCCACACTTAGACTTCCAGTCCACTTCCACCATCAGACCTCTAGTCCACTTTCAACTTAGACTTCCAGTCCACTTCCACCATCAGACCTCTAGTCCACTTCCACACTTAGACCTCCAGTCCACTTCCACACCCAGACATCCAGTCTGCTGTTCACCTAGACCTCCAGTCTGCTTCCAAGGAGCAGTTTCCTACTGGATAGCTCCCAGCTGTGGGCCATGACCTCCCCTGGCCCCTCTCCTCCTCTTCTCGTAGCCCCTCACCCAATTCCCTATCCCTCTTCTCTTCCCCTAGCCCTCACCTCCTCCCCCAGCCCCACACCTCCTTTCCTATCCCCTCACCTCCTCTCCTTACTCCCTAGACTCCAGGTATCATACACAGTTTAGATGTTTCGTTTAATTTGTTTGTCAGACATCTCGACTACCCACGATGCACTGGGGCTCTGGCTACACGCTGAAACAATTACCCAGAGAGCCATGCGGTCACCCTCTCAGGCTACATCTGCACGAATGGGAAAAAGATGTGCTTCTGTCCAAAGAATGGTTATTCTGTCCACACTATGGAAAGCTTTGAGTTTGTCTATCAGTGGGGGGTTTAAAAAGCAAAGTTTAACTGCAAACTGACTTGATAAAGCACTCTCTCTGCTCACTTAAGCAAATACACAGATGACAGGGAGGGCAATGCACATAAATGTACTCCAAGTTTCTGTTCTTTCTAATCACCTGAACACCTGTATCAGGGACATCAGACTGCACTAATAGATCACCTATCCACATGAAGCTCAGTCAGGGACATCATACTGTACTAATAGATGATCTATCCTCCCTTAGCTTAGCCAAGAGTGTCATACTGTACTAATGATCACCTATCCTTTTTGGCTCAGCCAGGGGCGTCAGACTGTACTAACAGATCACCTATCGTCCTTTGACTCAGCAAGAGACATCATACTGTACCAATAGACTATATCTCTGTGATGAGGAATACTATCCTGGGTACAGAACTGACACATGGAGCATTAATTCACCAGATGGAATATTCTCAGTTTTTCCATGCGCCCCCTCCCCCCACCCTCCTCATGCTCTCTCCTAACCCCCTTCCCTTGTCTCTCTTTCTCCTCCATTCTCAACCCTCTCCCTCACTTTTTCTCTCTCCTTCCCTCACTCTCTCTCTCTCTCTCTCTCTCTCTCTTTCTTCCCCCTCTTCCCACTGCCTCACACACACAGAGGCAGTGAGGAATGACAGTACTCCAGTGCGGTCTATAACAGGTCTATGTGACAGCAGCATGGTAGAACCATTAACAGTAAGATGACATTCAGAGCCGAGTAGAGCCACATAAAGCTTCAAACTGGAACTACTCCACTTCCTGTCTCTCCGTCTGCTGGTCTCCTGAAGCCCCCCCTCCTCTAACCCCCCAGTCCCCTCTGGTGACCCCACTGACCTCCTCACCCCTACCCACCACCACAACACGACACCCCAGAGACCCCTTAAGATGGACCCCCACCCCCTCACCCTCTCCTGCCCCCACCCTCTTCTCCCCTGGCCTCACCCTCTCATTCTCAGCCTACTCCTCTACCTCTCCTTCTCTTCTCTCCTCACCAGCTCCCAGGCCCAGAGCAAAAAGAAACCAGAGCACCTGAATCTAAACACACCAATCTAACCTCAACGAGACCCCAACTGAACCTCAGCCAGACCCCAACTTAACCTCAACCACACCCCAATTCAACCTCATCCAGATCCCAACTTAAGTTCAACCAGACCCCAACTTAACCTCAACCAAACCCAAACTTAACCTCAACCAGACCCCAACTTAACCTCAACCAGACCCCAACTTAACCTCAACCAGACCCCAACTGAACCCTAACTGAAACACAACTCAACCCACTCTGGAATGGTCCTCCTCCACACCACAGTCCAGGCATCCATGTGTTCCAAAAAGTTCCTGTCTGTCTGAGGCAGTGTGTCCATAGCTGGGTCTGTTTTTGGACAGGGGTAAGGTTTCAGCGGGGCAGGAAATACCTTCACACAAAAAGGAAATGTCTACTGTTGAACAGCCTGCTTCTCATCTGGATGGATGAGAGGAGCTACCGGGGAGAGTTTGTCTGAACAAATACTTGATCTTGAACCAACACCTATAAACCAGTATTTACCTATAAACCAATATGAACCAGTATCTAGACCTGACTCAGTACCTATGGACCAGTTTATACCTGTGTATAGACACACTTACACTCTTGAACCCGTATCTATTACCCAGTATAAACCGATACATACTCTTGAACCAGTACCTCTAAATCCAATATTTAGAACTGACCTAACAATCATACATCCTTACACCCACACCTATGACAGCCAGTGTGGGCTGAGACTGCCATCATTAGAAGAACTGGGAGGGTTTGGGGCTGCAAACGGGAGATGAGAAGGAGTCATAGAAGGAGTCAGTCAGCTGGAAGAAGTCAAGAACAGCAGTGCCTCCAGCTGGTGGGAGAAAGGCAGTGCAGGTATCCAAGGGGGCTGCGGCACAGAGCCTTGGGAAGGGAGACCCATACTGTCGTTGAACACCTCTCTCTCTCTCTCTCTCTCTATGTCTCTCTGTCTCTCTCTCTGTCATGAGGTCAGTGGTCTCCAACCCTGGAGTTCGCTCCTACACTAAACTAGCACACCTGATCCTAATCAGTCGGTTGATCAGATCACTAGTTTTGAATCAGGTCAAATAAGTGTGGTTGGAGACACAGGCTGGTAACTCTCCAGGAACATAGAGTTGGGGACCCCTGGTCTGGGTGTTAACTGCTGACATCCTCTGCTGGTAACGTTTGGTACTGCAGCCTTGGAGCTGCATCAACACGAGCAGTAATGGCCCAGGGTGAGGATGTCACCTGAGAGACCGCCAGGAGGCATGGCTTAAAAAGATGGATGACAAAGATCTAGAGGTTGTCACGTCAACGGCTAAGGCCAGAAGCCCACAGGCACAGAGAGAGAAAGACGGACAAAGGGTAGAGAAGATAACTGCGGAGAGAAGAAGACCCAGACTTCCCTGGCTGTGACAGCCAAGATGGAGGCAGACACAGCAGCCTGTCTTGCCACAGCAAACCTTCTGAACGTCCAAATGACCCAATAGGAACTGGATAACCTCACCCAATTGCTCCTCCCAAGGTTTCTCAATTCGTTTTTTCTTGTCTTCCTTGAGGATTTAGGTTGGCTGAGAGGCATTTCTGAGGGCGTATGTGAAGCCCTCTGTGACATTGTTTGTAACATTGGATATACAAATAAATGTTCGTTTGATTTGACGTTTGTCGTTTGACCTCTCATCTCCGAGCCTGGGAGAAGTTGAGTCAGGACCTGAAGTCTTTGAGGAACCAGACCAGGGGCGTCGCTAGACCCTTTTTACTGGGGCATGTGCCCCAGTATAAATCTGATGTGACCCAGTATAAATCTGATGTGCTCTAGTAAAATAAAGTTACAAGTCAAACGTTTTTGTGTTAACAATTTACTTTATTAGTCAGTGCATTCATTTATCAAGAGTCATCCCAATCAAGGCTTGTTAAATCAACCCGTTGAAAACAAACGGATGCTTGCCCATGCGTGCTCTTCTGTGCTTGCTATAATAACCATTGCACCGCGCACACAAGCCCAGGTGTCCCGTGTTAATACTTGAAAACACCTGTCACGAAGATTTTTTAGTCATTTTTTTAGTCATTTGATGGGTAAATGGGCAACTTCTTTGGCGGCAAGCTTTGCTGAAGAAGATATACAAACGGACAGGGGGTCTTAAAAATTCAAAAATTACCTTATTGAATAGATGGACATTTAATTCAATGACATGATATGGATTTATGTTTTTTTCTGGTATGAAAGTTATGAATATGTATGTTGTCATGCATGTGTGTGATTGTCACCAACCCTGATGGAAAGAGCAATGTTGTAAGTGAACTTCTCTACTTGGTTATCACTCGCACAACAGCACAGTGCTATGAGTGAAAGTCCTTTAAACGTAAAATCACTTATTCGCAAAGTACAGTACGTTCCTGAGAAGGACGCAAGCTCCATCGACGCTACGCAAAGACGTTTCAGAAACAGCCAATCACAACGAACGTTGTTATCACAGGCCAAAAATCTGTCAGACGCCATGATTCTTGTTTTCTTTCAGAGAGGGTAGCTAGCTAACAGCCGGAACAGCTGACATTAAAGTGAAATAGCTTGCTAGCTAGTAACAAAGGAAACACGCAATCACCATCGCTGTGACTGGTATGATCTTACAGGTAAAGCACGAAACCTCAAAGTGTGATTACGAATGAGAGCTTAACATTCGTTTATTTTCAGTGAATTACTGAAACCCCCAGCTAGCTAGCTGTGTTTGGGTACTAAATAATTAGCCTGCTAAGGCTAACATTAGCTGTGCCCTAGCACTAGCTACATAGCAAAATTGCTAACAATGAAAATAATTGCCCACACAGCTTGGTAGTTGTACTAGCTAGCTAAGCTAGCTGTTATTTGCTAACCTGTTTAGCACATCATCTGCTAACAAAACGTGGTAATCCATGAGGGATGCCTTTTTGTTCGTTGTCCTAGTACTCGGAAGGTTGTTTCTTTGTAATACATAAATAGTTAACCCTAGGTAGACTCACGTAAAAACATGGTACTCTAAAAAACTACTTCGTTAATTCCGTTGTTGTTGTTGTTTTTATCAGCGAGCTGGCCAATTAATAAATTGTTAGCTACATATACGCGATCTAATCAGCTATTCATACATGATACACTGCGTTAAAAAGCTAGCTACCTAACCTAAACAATGTACTAGTATAACTGGGACAGAAAGTGATGTGTGATTTCAGATAAGTTACCTATTGTTAGCTATAGCTGCAAGATAAAACTAACACGTTAATTCAGAAGTTCCTGGAATGTTAGCACTAGATATTATTGGTAGGTTGCTGCAATAGATGCTAAAGGAACTTAATATATTTCGGCTATCTAGCTTGTGCTTTCGTCTCGGAACTGTATTTACATTTATCAAACACGCAAATTTGGATGGCATTTGTATTGCTCCAAATCAATGTATACCTTAATTAATCTTAGTTAGGCAATCAGGTATCTGGCCAGAATAGTTCAAACAAACCCCGCACGACTAAAGCATGTTACATAAACTTCAAGTACTGCACGCAAGCGGCTGGCCAACGTTACACGGACTGCCAGGTTACAACTTGCTGGTTATCATCTAAAAGGGTTAATATGCTGGAGAGTGGTCCATTGAAAGGAACGTGTTCTACGTGTTCCACGTTAAGACACGGTCATTCTGGCACACTGCGATGTCATACAATCGTTGGGGAGTAATCATCAAAGTCGACAATGTCCAAACGTTACATGATTTATTCATATTGAGAATTAATACGGACTATCCCATTGCAAGCGGATTTGATATTCGGATCGGTTATGTAAACACGGCCCGTTGTGAAGTTTGGGTTAGAGCCATGAGGCAGACGAGACTAGCGGCGGGTTAGCTAACTGAACGTATTGAACTTATCAACATAAATGTCTTATTAAGGTTGGATCAACCTTGCTGTGTGTGCGTGTGTGAGAGATAAGGATTTGGGGAAGTGCTTTGTCTGTTAGATTAGATAAAGGTATTTGTACAATTGAGCATGTCTCGCCTTACCGGTTATACATGTTGAATATGAGCGTGGGTTTACCGGCCTTACATTTGCATTGCGTGTGTGCTCCAGTGTTACAGGAATGCCCAAGGAGAAATATGACCCCCCTGACCCCAGGCGGATGTACACAATCATGTCCAGCGAGGAGGCGGCCAGTGGGAAGAAGTCTTACTGGGCAGAGCTGGAGATCAGTGGTGAGGACTGAACTCCAGTTTACTCATACATGTAGGGCCAAAGAGACAGTTGATGCATTAAGTTAGGAACACTATTGATGCAGCATTAGTTAAGAGGCATAAGTAGGCCAAAGAAAGCCTATTGTTACTAACCCTCCCTCAACTCCCCCCCCCCCCCCCCCCCCCCCCCTGCCTCGCTCCATCTCAGGTAAGGTGCGGAGCCTGAGTACGGCAATATGGTCTCTGACTCACCTCACGGCGCTCCACATCAGCGACAACTCCCTGTCCCGCATCCCCCCCGACATCGCCAAGCTCCACAACCTGGTCTACCTGGACCTCTCGTCCAACAAGATCCGGAGCCTGCCAGCAGAGCTGGGCAACATGGTGTCTCTCAGGTCTGACTACAACTCCCACCGTGCACCCAGTTGCTTCCCCAGACAAAGAAATTAAACCCCAAATTGTTTCCTGGTTTACGTGAGGCCCAGTCTGACCCGACCTCTCCTTTTCTACTTCCTCTCCACTTCCTGTCCTCCAGGGAACTCCTTCTGAACAACAACCAGCTGCGTGTGCTGCCGTTTGAGCTGGGCAAGCTATTCCAGCTTCAGACCCTGGGGCTGAAAGGTGAGACCCACCCCCTGCTAGCCAATCTGGACTGGGATTGGACAATCCTTGGAATCCTTGGAACGGCCAGTTAGCCTATTGGAAAGCTGGGTGGTAGTGGATGGGTGTCCTGGCTGACCTGTGTGTGTTCCCCAGGCAACCCCCTGGCCCAGGAGATCATGAGTCTGTACCAGGAACATGATGGAACCAGACGCCTCCTCAACTACCTGCTAGACAACCTGGCTGGCACCAAGAGAGGTGTGTGTGTGTGTGTGTGTGTGGGGGGGGGGGGGTGAGTGCAAGCGAGGAGGGAGATAGTGTGATCACTCCGATCTGCAGTGTCTTACCTTTCTCTCTCTCTCCCCTCCTCTCTCTCTTTCTCTCCCTCCCTCCCCCTTTCTCCCCCCTCCTTGTTTCTCTCTCCCTCTCTCCCCTCCCCCTCAGTTTCTCCAGAGCAGCCCCCCCAGCGCTCTTGGGTCGTTCTCCAGGAGCCAGACCGGACACGCCCAGCAGGTAGACACACACACCACGCACACACTACACACACACACACACTTCCATCCGTAGTCTCTCGTCCACTCTCACTGTACCTCCAGCTGTAACCTGTGTCTCTGTGTGTATCCGTGCGTGTGTCTTTCTCTGTGTGTGTGTACAGCCCTGTTCTCTGTCATGTGCTACAACGTACTGTGTGATAAGTACGCGACGCGCCAGCTGTACGGCTACTGTCCGTCCTGGGCTCTCAGCTGGGACTACCGGAAGAAGAGCATCATGCAGGAGATCCTCAGCTGCAACGCAGACATCATCAGCCTGCAGGTACACACGCAGACCAAGACACATGCACGCGCAGAGATCCCAAATACACACCCACACTCAGAGAGAGACACTTACACGCATACATACACACAAGTGGCTGAGGTTTTCCCCTGGTGTCCCCCCCCCGCGGGCAGGAAGTGGAGACGGAGCAGTACTACAACTACTTCCTGCCAGAGCTGAAGGAGCAGGGCTACGAGGGCTTCTTCAGCCCCAAGTCCCGGGCCAGGACCATGTCAGAGTCTGACCGCAAGCACGTCGACGGCTGTGCCATCTTCTACAGGACCGAGAAGTGAGTCCGTCTGGTCTGGTACAGGCTGGCCTAGCCTAGCCTAGCCTGGCCCGGCTTAACCCAGCTTGTCTCTCGTCTGTCTGGGTTCTGCTTGAGTTCTCACATAGTCAGCCTTATAGACAACAGCTTTTGTAGGATGACACTAATCCTCTCGTCCCCTCTCCTCTGCTCTCCTCACTTGCAGGTTCAGTGTGGTCCAGAAGCACACAGTAGAGTTCAACCAGCTGGCCATGGCCAACTCGGAGGGCTCGGAGGCCATGCTGAACAGGGTGATGACCAAGGACAACATCGGGGTGGCCGTGCTGCTGGAGGTCCGCAAGGAGATGATGGAGCAGAGCGGTGAGCATACACACACGTGTGCATACGCACACACACGTGCGTACATACATACACGCACGCACGTGCATACATACGCACACATGTACAAACATAGGCATAGACACACGAGTGCATACATATGCACACACACACACGCTTTAATATGCATACGCACACACATGCACACATACACACACATAGATGCATACACATACACACGTCCATATGGATTAGGGCGGTGGTGGAGCATTCAGCTGCAGATCAAGAGAACATGAGGTTGTAGGTTCAAAATTCCACCTATTCTGTAAATCTTTCAAGACAACATTCTGCTTAACGATTTATTATTATTATTATTATTAAACACATGCACAAACACATGCATTCTTTGTTTCTCTCGCTCCTTTTATTTCTATCTCTTCCTACCTCTCTTCACCCCCCCCCCACACACACACACACACACACACACACACACAGCGGGGAAGTCCCTCCATGGCATGGAGAAGCAGCTCCTCCTGGTGGCCAACGCCCACATGCACTGGGACCCGGAGTACTCGGACGTGAAGCTGGTCCAGACCATGATGTTCCTGTCGGAGGTCAAGAACATCGTGGACAAGGCCACGCGCTCCCTCAAGCTCTCCTCCGTCTCCGGGGAGACCAACGCCGTCCCGCTGGTGCTCTGCGCCGACCTCAACTCCCTCCCCGACTCAGGTGTGTGTGTGACCCTACTTCCTGTGTTCTCCAGGTGTGTGTGTGCGTGTGCGTGTGTAACCCTGCCGTCTCTCTCCCCAGGTGTGGTTGAGTACCTGAGTACGGGCGGTGTGGACAGCACCCACAAGGACTTTAAGGAGCTGCGCTACATCGACAGCCTGACCAACTTCAACTGTAACGGCAAGAACGGCACGTCCAACGGCAGGATCACGCACGGCTTCAAGCTGAAGAGCGCCTACGAGAACGGCATGATGCCGTACACCAACTACACCTTCGACTTCAAGGTGAGGCTCACGCACATGCATGCGCGCAGACATACACAGGCACCCATATCCATGCAGGTACAATTCTCTCTCTCTCTGTCTGGCTCTCTCTGTCTGGCTCTCTCTGTCTGGCTCTCTCTGTCTGGCTCTCTCTGTCTGGCTCTTTCTGTCTGGCTCTCTCTGTCTGGCTCTCTCTGTCTGGCTCTCTCTGTCTCGCTCTCTCTGTCTGGCGCTCTCTGTCTGGCGCTCTCTGTCTGGCTCTCTCTGTCTGGCTCTCTCTGTCTGGCTCTCTCTGTCTGGCTCTCTCTGTCTGGCTCTCTCTGTCTGGCTCTCTCTGTCTGGCTCTCTCTGTCTGGCTCTCTCTGTCTGGCTCTCTCTGGCTCTCTCTGTGTCTTGTGCATCGTCGATAGGGAGAGGTCGCTAGTGTTTCATTTGTAACAGGGGGGTTGTATTTCATATATTTGTCTCCTATCCAGCATCCTGTGTAATGGCGTCGTAATGTCCATGGTGGTGTAACTTGTCAGTATCTGGAAGTTTTGACTGCCCAATAAATGCTTTAAGAAATCAACATTGAAATCTCTCTAACCAATCCATCTCGCTCTCGCTTTCTCGGCCTCCCTCTCTCTCGGCCTCCCTCACTCGGTCCCCCCCTCACTCTCTCCGGTCCCCCCCACTCCAGGGCATCATCGACTACATCTTCCACTCCCAGCCGACCCTGAACGTGCTGGGCGTGCTGGGCCCCCTGGACCCCCACTGGCTCCAGGAGAACAACGTGAGCGGCTGCCCGCACCCCCACATCCCCTCCGACCACTTCTGCCTGTTTGCCCAGCTGGAGCTGCTCCTGTCCCTGCCCCCGTGCCCCCTCAACGGCCTGCACATGCCCGCTCGCAGGTAGTTCCCCCCCCCCTCCTCTCCTCCCCCCTGGCCCGCCAGCAGGGGGAGACAGCGTCCGCTCTCTACCCTGCTCTCACACACGTGTTTCGACCTCGTTTTTTGGGGGGTTCCCCGCCACCCCCCGCCACCCCCGTGACGTCAACCAAGAGGACGGATTAAGACACATGCTCTACACAGCTTGGAGGACAGCCAGAGGAAATTGGAAGAGGTGGGGGGGTTCACTCTATGTACACACACATGCACGCACACCTTGTACACCCCCCCAACATGAGGAGGAGCTTCTTCAGGAATGAGGAAGTCTGATGTTGTGGACACAGTGACCGGTGTGTGTCGTGTTGTTCTGCGTGTGTGTGTGTGTGGGGGTGGTGTGTGTGTGTGGGGTGCTCTGGCATGGGGAAGGGAGACTATCCTGGTGTAGTGTGTCCCTCACAGTACACCTTAGAGATACCAGCTAGAGTGGCAGCTACACCTAAATATCTACCAGCTAGTCTCTCTCCCTAACCCAGACCAGGCTAGTCTCTCTCCTTAACCCAAACCAGGCTAGTCGCTCTCCCTAATCCAGACCAGACCAGGCTAGTCTCTCCCTATCCCAGACCGGGCTAGTCTTCTCCCCAGACCAGACTAGTGTCTCCTTAACCTGGACCAGACTAGTCTCTCTCCCAAACCCATTCCAGACCAGGCCAGACACTCCTCAGTCCCCCCCACCCAACTATTCCTACACATCCATGTACAAACCCAGACCCCCCCCCCCCCCCCCCCCCCCCACCTCCTTCCAATACAGGGGCCAACCCAACCCAGACACCCCCCCCATACAGGACCCAGACACCAACCTAACCCAGACACCCCCCCCCATACAGGACCCAGGGGCCAACCCAACCCGGACACCCCCCCCCCCCCCCCCATACAGGACCCAAGGGCCAACCCAACCCAGACACCCCCCCATACAGGACCCAAGGGCCAACCCAACCCAGACACCCCCATACAGGGGCCAACCCAACCCAGACACCCCCCCATACAGGACCCAGACACCAACCTAACCCAGACACCCCCCCCCCCATACAGGACCCAGGGGCCAACCCAACCCGGACACCCCCCCATACAGGACCCAAGGGCCAACCCAACCCAGACACCCCCCCATACAGGACCCAAGGGCCAACCCAACCCAGACACCCCCATACAGGGGCCAACCCAGACACCCCCCCCCCCCCATACAGCCCCCAACACTCCCCAGGGTGTCCGTGCACCTGGACTCACCTTGATTGTACCTCTCCCTCATCGCTCCCCCTGGTCCCCTCCCCTCCAGGTCATCCTTTTTCTACCTGCCACAGCACTCGCATTTGGATGACGACTAAACGTATCACATGATTGTATTGTAAATGAATCAAGACTAAATTTGTATCGATTTTAAGAAAACACAACTAGTTCAAAGTAACAGACCAGCCTGTAAAAACAAAACAAACAACAAAAAAAACGGATTAAAAATACAAGGGGCTCTTTCAGGTTTTTTCTGCTGTTAAACTTTGCACTCGGACTGGTTACATTTGAACCACTTTTATACAGACCACCTGGATGGTGCAGGCTCCTTGCTACGTTGTCACAGCACCCGTTTGGCGTGTGCGTCCATCACACGCGTGTGCAGTGATGCTACACACGTACATACATACATACATACACACACACACACGGCCTCTCCTTTGTGTGGGAAGCCAGTCCCTCTGTACAGCTTACCCTCCGTCACCCCTCCTACACCCGCACACAGTCCCCTGTTTCCATACAGTTGCTATGGAGACTAGCTACCAGCCCCCCCTCCCTTTCCCAATCACTTCCTTATTGGTATGTAGAGTAGTCATGGTAACGTGACAAATTTTCTATGGGCTTGTTTTTCTTCATTTTTTTAAAAAACATTTATTTTCTTGATTTGTTGTTGTTGATGATGTTGTTGTTTTTTGTTTTGTTTTTTTAGCAGCTTGAACTATTACAGCTCCCCCCGTTCCTCCTCCCCAGATTGTGTGTCCATGGTTTTTATCTCCCCTCTTTTCTGAGGGGCTGTGTGGGGGTGAGGGGGGGGGGGGTGAGGCTCAGAGTGCTCTGATCATGACCAGGTCCTTGCTGCCTCTTCCCCCCCCCCCCCCCCCGCCCCTATTCCAGTGTAGAGTATTATAGTTGTGTATCTAGAGCCAACTGACTCCTCAACTCAGGCGATTCTCTGTATAAATGTTGTGTTTCATTTTGTCGTGTAGTTACTTAGCGTGCTGCCTTTCTGCTCGAACCCAGCCCCAGCCCTCCCTGTCCAGTCTAGTGCCATGGGACGCGGCCACACAAAGGGCCAATTGACGTTCACCAATCCTGTAGCACCTGGGTGGGGGGGGGGGGGGGGGGGGGGGGGGGGGGGGGGGGCTACATGGACGGTAAGGGGTGGATGGGGAGAGGAGGAGGAGGAGGGAGGCAGGGGTGGAGGTGTTCCGTCTGGTCAATGGTCGTGTCATTTAGAAACGGGGAGGGGGGGCGGGGGAGGGGGTTAGGATCAGCAGGAAACAGTGTCAGTGGCGGCTCTTCTGTCAGCAGGCCTCCCCACCACCACCCTTGCGCCTCACCCATCCTCCCCCCCCCCCCCCCCCACGTCTGAAATATCTCAATGTTGTTTTTTTTATGATTAAATGGACAAGCACTTCTTGTAGATCACTAGTGCAGCTACTCGTATGGCTTTTATAACCAACCCTCCGGCCAAATGGCCGGGAGGAGATTTTAAAATGAATTTTACCAAGCAGGAAGTAGACAGGAAGTAGGCAGGAAGCAGGAAGTAGGCCTCCCCTCTCGCCCTGCTCCCTCTCTCCTGCTCTCTTCTGTCATTCTTTCGTTTTGTTTTCCTTTTTTCCAAACTTTTTGTTGTCGTGGTTTTGCCTCCTACTAAAGCAACGTGTCTGGGTCCCTCTGTCGGGGTTGCTGATGGTGTCGTGGCAAAAAAATATTAAAAAAAAGAGATTTGTTTTTTGTAAATTGTGAATAAGTGATGTACTGTTTCCTTGCTTTGATCTGACTCGTTGCTGTTTATCATGGGGGTTGTCACTGGTAGGATTCTCATCATTTGTTTTATTGTTTACCTCCTTTTTTTTTCTTCTCTCTTTTTGTTTTGTTATTCTCAAACCAAATTTTCTGTTTTGTAAAAAGATAATGTTGGCACACTGAATTCTAGATTTATATGGTTGCTACTATATGATTCCAGTCACATGATTTGAACTGTGTCTTTTAACAGAAAACAAAGTCTAGTAAAATAAAGTGACAGAAATCCTGATGTGTTTTTGGTTGGTTTTGCCAAGTGAACTGTGCCTCAGCCCTCTCTTTATGATTTGACGTCAAATGGATCCCATCCCTGACCAATAGATATGTGGGACTTCCCATGGAGTGTGTTCAGGAAATGCTCCACCTGTCAGTTAAGTGACATAAACATAGAATATAACAGGAAGGGAGTTAGTGAAACCAGCTTTTTTTGTTGTTGCTTTTTCTTCTTCCCCATCATCTTGTCCAGAGCACGTTAAGTATCCCATGATGCACTGGGCAGTGTTGGCTCATCCACTTCCTGGAATCTCAGTGCTCTGATTGTTGATTGGTTCGAAATACACCTATCTCCTGCCAGGAGCTCAGCAATAAGTCATGTGAGCTGGTTCTGATCATGTTTCCCTGTGTGTGTGTGTGTGTGTGTGTATGTGTAGGGTTCTGACCTGTGAGAGTCTACTAGGCTGGAAATGTTCGACTTCCTGCTTGTTACCCGCTCTTCATCTTCCTGTTCCTCTACCCCTTCCCTCTCCTCATCCCTCTCTTCTCATCCTTTCTCATATTCCTCTATCCTCTTTTTAATCCCTACTCTCTCCTCATCCTCCTCATCCCTCTCCTTCTCAGTCCTCTACGCCATTCTACGCATCCCTCTCGTTTTCCTGCTCACTCTTTGTCCTCCCAACTCTGCTCGTCTTCCTCACGCACCTCACATCTCCCCTCTTCTCATCTTCCATTTCACTCCTCCCCTCATTTTTTTCATATTCTTTCTCTTCACCATCCTTCTCACCCCCCCTCTCCTCAACCTTCTCCCTTTCACTCCTCTCCTTCTCATCCCTCTCATCTTCCTCCTCAATCTTTCTCCTCCTAACTCTTCCTCACCCTCTTCCCCTCTCCTCATCCCCCCTCTACTTTTCACTCCTCTTCCATCTCATCGTCCATATTAAACCCTTGTGCTGCCTTTGGGTCATTGTGACCCACCGTCGCGGTGCAAAAGGTGGGTCACAATGACCCGAAGGCAGCACAAGTTAAGTGAGTTACTACTCTGCATGGGAGGGGTTCTAGAACACTGAGGTGACTAGATGGAATGGCCAGCAGGCAGAACTCAAGACAGTTCCGGAACAACTCTCACAGCTCAACCCGGTGTCATTGGGAGACCCCTCAGTTTCATCCTCATGAAATCCTCATTTTCAACTTTTATATCTCCAAAACGTTCCACCCGGTCCGTCCCCACTCCCCTCAGATCTCCAAGGAACATGTAAATAAGGAAGCGTTAGAGAGATGTCTTCTCTGATGCAGCCATCTCTGTATGTCCCTCAGCCTTCCAGGGAGTCTGGAGGGACTTATAGACACTTATGTAAAGGACCAACTCTTGTTTTCCACTTGAAATACCAGCAACACGCTTGCACAATGTCTGGAGATGCTGTTACTGTGCGTATTTGAAATGTGGGGAGGAATAAATGAGAGTGTGGAGACTTAAGAATACAGTGTCGTGAAAGTGATCTTGGCAGCTGTTTTTAATTCAACATCACAATCTTTAATGTGACTGTCAGGTGAACAAGGTATGTTCTGTTTCCACCCCCCCCCCCCCCCACTCTCCACCCTCTCACCCTCGTTTTCCTCACCCACTCCCCCCCCCCCTCTAACCATCTCCCCGTCTCTCCCCCTCTCTGTATTAGCAGTAGCAGTGTTTCTAACAGGGTCAGCTTGTCTTTGCTATCTGTCATTTTTCCTACTTGTTGAAAATAAATGATGTTTCAGCTGCTGGCGTGTGTTCTTTCTCTTTCCTTCTCTACTTTCCCTCCCTCTCCTTTGTCGACGTCCTCCCTGCCTTAGCCCTCTCTCCTTATTCTCTCTCCGTTCTCTCTTTCCTTTCTAACATCTCTTCTGTTCTCTCCCCCTTTCGTTCTCTTTCTCACCCCTCCTTATTCTCTCCTTCTTTCTCTCTCCTTAAACACCTCTACTGTTGCCTCCAGAGTGAACATGCTGCAGCCTGGTAGAGGGCCAACTCGAGTTTAACCCTGTCTTGTCCTCCCCCCTCTCCTCCCCTACCCCTCCTGTCCTCTACCTGTCCCCTTCTCTACCCTCCCACCGCCCCACCCTCCTCCAGCTTCTCCTCTCCACCCCCTCCTTCCTCTCCCCCTGTCTCTCTCCACTCTAATAGAGACGTTTAAAGCCACGCTCTAGGGGCAGGGCGTGTCATGGTGATGGATGAGCAAAGTGTGTGTGTGTGTACATGAGAGTGTGTCGCCAGCTCCCCCTCCACCGCCCTGCCTGCCTGTAAATCCAACTGCCCCCCCCCCCCCTCCCGACAGCTGTGCCTCACCAGGACCTGTCGACACCTGCTTTCTGTTACACTGAAGATGCACAATACAGTCTCTCTCTCTCTCTCTCCCTCCCTCAATTACACTTAAGATACAGCCCTCTCTCCTGCCTCTGTCACGCAGAATCTATACCCTTCTCTCTGTGCTTCCTCTCTGTTACACTGACGATACGCTCCTCTCTCTCTTCTCTTTTACACTCAAGCTACGCTCATCCTCTCTCCTTCCTCTCTTTTGGAGTCACTGTCACCGTCTCGCTGTCAGCATCCCGGTTGAATGATGCTGTTTGTAAGTACACTTGATGGCGGGGTGGACAGCTGCTTTAGTGACCTATAAAAACCACTGTGTGTGTTATGTGTGTACTTAGAATGTTGCAGGATTATTTGTAAGAGGCAGGAGGGAGAAGGAGAGAGGGGGAAGTGAGGGAAGGATGGAGTGGCGAGGAGCCTTCGAATAAAGGCAGGAGTGACTCCTGCTCTACCTTCGTCTCAAATTCTCTTCCTACCATCCTGCCCTCAAAGGTTAAGACAAAGCAAAGAGAACCAGATTTCATTTAGACAAAACAATGACAAAAATAGCTCAACCAGACCTGCAATGACATGAGTACAGGGCAAAAGAGGGGATGAGAGAGGAGACGAGAGGGGACAGGAGAGGAGAGAGAAGAACCCAGCCACTGGAAATGAGACCATCTGGAGTCTTATGCTTGACCAACAGCATAGAGGTACTGTAGTCACTCCTCCCCTCTTCTCCTGTCCTCTCTTCTCCACCCTTCTCCTGTCCTTTTCCCCCCTTCTTCTCCCTCCCCTGGCCAGCCAGCCTTTAGATGGCTAACTGTGACCACAGCCATAAATCTCCACAGATGATTAGCCAGTAGAAGCTTTCTGGTACATTCCCTTCTCTTCCACTGTCTGACTTCCTGAGGCTGGAATCATGGCGGAGGGGGAGTGGAGAGGAAAGGGGAGGATGAGAGGAAAGCTCTGGCAGAGATCGTCAAACAAACTTTCTGTCGATCACACCAATACCGACTGGCTCTCTCTTATTAAAGCTTTGTAGCAAGGGACACTGACAGAGAGTGAAGGAGGGAGAGATATTGATGACCCTGAAAGAGAGAGTAGGGATCCTGACAGAGGAGGAGAGAGAAAAGAGGGAGTGATAGAAAATGAGGAACCTGACAGAAAGACAGAGAGGAGGGAGTGAGAGAGAGGAGAGTCTAAACGGATGAAGGAATGAGGGCTGCCCTGCGGTTGCCAGGGACAACCATAAATCACGCAGAAGTTTTCAGTGACTCTTATCGGCTCTGGGTGAACCAGCGACTAGGTCTGCTGCTCTTGAGTGTGTGTTGGTGTGTGTGTCTGACTGTATTTGACTGTGTGTGTGTCTGACTGCGTGTTTGACTATGTGTGCGCGCACATGCAGAGAGAGGAATTCCAAACTCAGACATTATCAGTACTTATGTAACGAGTCACCCTAATCTCATCAGTTCTAGTTCATGACATCAACTTTCCAGAACCTTGAGGTTACCCTTGGGAACATTCACCTGGAGAACCCTGGGAGCCTGCTGGACCAATCAGCCCCAGACCAAAACACGAGAGCAGGCACATGTCACTTCCCTGTCGTCAGAACCCCCCCTTTTGGGGGAATACAAGCACTGTAAGGGCCGTGTCAAATTGGACAAATGTGTGGTACCATGCCTAAAAGCTGCCGTGTCGTATTTTTCACAGCAACGAATAATATAACATATTTTCAAAGTAGACTGTTTACAAGTTTCTTTATTTCCCCAAAGAGCAAAAGAGGAGGTATGTGGCTTCAGTCCATCCACAGAGAGGATTAAAATGGTAAACTTTGGAGACTGGCCTGTCAATCCGCGTAAGTAGCAAACACTTCATCACAGGTAGTAAAGGATGTTAAAGTCAACATTTATGATGCATTCAAAGTAGTGAATAATAATGCTGTATTGAAAGTACAGAGGACATCCCAATGTAATCTTAGCAAAAAGGGTTAAGTTATCTAACAACTAGCTGTCTACCACTGGCTGCAGCAACCTGGCTTTTTCCATGATTGGTTGAAACGTTGGTAGCAAGTAAAACAGCTTCATTGTGTTGGCCAATACTTCTGGGTTTGTATTTACTTCCAGGCAAAAAAAGGGGTAGGGGCATGAGGCAAGGGCAAAGTACCCTGACCTCCAGCTCACACTTTTATCTGATTCCTGCCAGTCAGCCAATCAGTTGCTGCCATGTGAGGCTTGACCAATCAATGACCCTGACTTGAGGAAGACGCAGGCACACAGCTACCAAGTCCCCACCCCTAGCTACCCGCTTAGAGTAAAGGTCATAATGCGATTTGGTGGTATTGCATTTTGTTTTGGCACTATGTTGCAAACTGTATGTATGTAGCCAACCTGATGTAGCTAACTGATTGTAGCTAACTTTGTACATAGCTAACTCTACCTGTGTGTATGTGCTCTGCAGCCGGCAGAGAGACAGTCAAGTTGAGGTGTAGATGCAGATGTCGTATTCTCCCTGCCAAATGGTGTTTTCTCTCTGCCTCTCAGCTACCTCACCATCATTTAGACATGAGATGAAAAGAATTCCGATGTCATCGCTGATCAAAAACAGCCGCCGTCACATACGCAAACACACGCGCACGCACCACACACACCCCCATATGTTTCTGCTTTCACACAAGGAAAACAGAGATGTCTGGGTGTGCTTCCTTTTTGTTTCCTTTACATTCTGATTCAAATGTAGAGTGTAGATGACATGTCCTCTATAAACGGGTCTGTCATCGACAGTGTGTGTGTCTGTCAGTGTGCGTGTGTGTGTGGGGGGGGGGTTACGTATGTGTGTGTGTGTGTGCGTATGTGTGTGCGTGGTGGTGGTGATGGTGGTGGTGGGGGGGGGGGGGTGTACGTGTGTGTGTTTTATAATTCTTCCACACAGGAACAGTCTCGTAAGGCTGCCATACTGATGTCTTTACAGCTGCTCTGTTTCTCTCTGTGGCCAGTTAATGTCACTGTGGGGCACACACACACACACACACAGAAGTTTACACCTCTGGGCAGTGCCAGTTCCAGAAGTGAGCAGCTCTGCAAAGCTGCGACGGTCCGGGTGCAAAGTCTCTCCGAGTGCTCAGAGCGCTGTATGAGAGAGTGATAGACAGAGGGAGAGACAGAATGAATGAGAGACAGAGGCAGAGGATAACAGAGCCAACAGGACAGAAAGTGACAAATGAAACAAGTACACAACTGTATTATACATGTGTTTTTCTCTCTCTTTCTCTCTGCACTGCTAAAGTTACTCTCCATCTCTCTCTCCGTCTCTCTGCTAGGGCCTCTGTCCTCAAAATGTATCAGGCACGACTAGATGTGGTGTGGTGCAGTGCATGATGGGAGTTGGAGGCACTATTGAGGTCAGCTGGATGTCTGCGGTGGACCAGGAAGATCGTCATAGAATCCTGAGCAGTAAGCTCATTGATTGGTGATTGAGGAGGAGGCAGCTGAAGGTCAACCAATCAGATCAGGACGAGAGGACCCATAAACATCTGAGCTCATCATTCTTCTGCGATGCGAGAAGATGTATAAAATTCACCATCATGAAACCATGAAAGACAAGAAACTGTTTTATAGGAAACATAAACATTCACTTAACAATGTGGTTTTGTGCCTATTTAATCACCTTCATACTAAATAACACTCACTCCTGGACCCAGAACCATCTAGAACCCACTAGAAGGGTTCTAGAGTCCTGTCCCTTGTAAAAGAATCTGCGGCGCTGGTCCAAACTACTTTCAGATCTCCTTGAATCTGTTTCCTTGGCATCCCCCTGGTGCTACGGCTGGCTGGCCTGTTTCGGCCCCCACTACCCTCTGGGAAATGGAGTTTCCCAGCTCCAGTGATTAAGCCTCCACCCCTTCTCATTGTCATTAGTGGCCGTGTCTCAGAGCTCAGATAGGAAACTTAAAAATCCACGACAGGCAGGCTCTCTGGAGGCTGAACCACAACAGCATGATGGAGAGGGAGAGGCTCAGCTGTGAAGAGAGGGATGGAGGGAGGGAAATGGAGAGAGATGGGGGAAGGTGGTGAGAGGGAGGGGTAGCTGGCCTTAGCTGTGAAGGGAGGGGGGGGGGAGAGGGAGGGATGTATGTATGGGGAAGAGGGGTAGGGGGAGCCTGCCTCAGCTGTGGAGAGAGGGATGAAGGGAGGGAGGAGTGAATGAATGAAGGGTATTGGATGGATGAATGAAAGTTACAGTTACAGAAAGCTGTGAGGATGAGCTCTGAGGATGAGGGTAAGCTTTGAGGATGAGGGTGAGCTCTAAGGATGAGGGTCACCTCTGACAGTGAGGTTGAGCTCTGAGGGTGAGGTCTGAGGATAAAGGTGAGTTCTGAGGATGGGGGTGAGCTATGAGGATGAGGGTGAGCTATGAGGATGAGGGTGAGCTCTGAGGATGAGGGTGAGCTCTGACATTGAGGGTGAGCACTGAGGATAAAGGTGAGTTCTGAGGATGGGGGTGAGCTTTGAAGATAAAGGTGAGCTCTGAGGATGTGGGTGAGCTCTGAGGATGGGGGTGAGCTCTGAGGATGGGGGTGAGCTGTGAGGATGGGGGTGAGCTGTGAGGATGAGAGTGAGCTATGAGGATGGGGGTGAGCTGTGAGGATGGGGGTGAGCTTTGAGGATGAGAGTGAGCTCTGAGGATAAGGGTGAGCTCTAAGGGGGGAAGGTGAACTCTGTCTCAAATCCTGGATTGTTAGGTTTTCAGGCCGGCTATGCCAACTTGGACACTAGAAAGGATCCCGTCCCTATTCTTCAGAGACAGAAGGGTCTGTTATATCTCCAAAACAAATTGCACTTAAAGTCAAACTAATGCAGAATGTGTGTGTGTTAGAAAGTGAGAAACAGAGAAAGAAAGGGAGAGGGGTCAGGCTACACTGAAAAGTAGTGTGTGTGTGTGTGTGTGTGAAAGAGATAAAGACAAAGACTGAGAGAGAAAGAGAGAGGGACGGAGAGCTCTTGGCGGTGTGTTCTATAGGGGAGGGAGGGGGATGTAGGCAAGGGGTGGGAGACGCTCTGTTGGATCGCTTATCTCAGATCGCAAAGTCCGCCTCGTCTCTGCGCGGTCTTCTACCCGGACCTGCAATGGATGGTATTCCTGGGTTAGCGTTTTTTATTATTTTACTACACTTAACTCCCACAAACGGACTTCATATCGCCAGCAGCATAGGTAGGGTATGAGGGATGTATTTGTTGTTTTATCGTGAATGTCATTGTAACAATGCGCTGTGAAGAAATATCGGTGCCTTTACACTTTCAGAGGCGGTCTAAGTTAAACCAGGTTTTCCAGCATTACTGCACATCTCGGTACTTTTCGTGACAAGATAATAACGTCTTGTCACGTTAGACTCGCCCAGACCAACTTTTTCCAATTGTTTTTCTCTCTCTGTTTTCAGTCTTAGGTTATGCGTCTGGGGAATATGATTCACGCACGCGGGGCTCCTTCTAATCTCTGTCGTGCCGCGAGCCTTGTACGTGGCCAAACATAACCTAGAGATTGTAAAGGTGTCGATTTGAACGGTGCAAGTTACTTGTCTACCGGCATGTGCAGGATAGTAGTCCCTATCCCCACACCGTCACGGTGTACACTGTAGCTCGATCCACAGAAATATACATGAACTTGAACTTGTCACGTGATCTACCTACCTGTCAAGGTGTTGTTAGGGGTCATGATATTCTGCAGACCATGTCAGCGTCACACACACGCACACACACATTGGTTCCACTTTCTGCATTCCACTAAAAGGGTGTGATGTGGGAGTTTATAACGATGTCTGTCTAAAAACTGCCCATGTATGTGGGTGTGTCTGTGTGTGTGTGTTTGTGTGTGTAAGCGTGCAAGTCTGTTTGTGTGTGTGTCTGTTTGTGTATGTATGTGTGTGCATGTGTGTGTGTGTGTGAGTGACTGTATATGTGTGTCTAAGCTTGTGTGTATGTATGTGTGTGTATGAGTGTGTGTGAGTATGACTGTGTGTGTGATTGTATTGATTAGGGTAACCTTGCCTTTTTCTCTGCAGCATGTCCTTAGTGAAGGGAGGCTTGTGGTTGATATCTGTGTCTCAGTATTTGTGTGTAGCCTATGTGTGTGTGTGTGCGTGTATATGCATTTATGTAATGTATTTGTGTGTGTGTGTGTGTCAGACTCTCTGCAGCATGTCCTGAGCGAGTACAGTCTGGTCAGGCCAGTCAGCAGCAACGCCGTAGGTCACTTCCTGTCGTGGGCGGTCTCTGCCCCGAAGCTGGACGAACTGCACGCGCGCCGACGGCGCCGGAGAGAAGCGCCGGAGGGGGGAAGGGAGGGGGCAAGGGAGGAGGAGGGGGGGGGGGAGAGGGACCCTCTACTACAACGTGTCGGCATTTGGACGTGAGCTCCACCTGCGAGTGCGCCTCAACCCGCACCTGGTTGCCCCCGGAGCCACGGTGGAGTGGCACGAGGACAATGCCACGCACTCCCGGCCGCTGGAGGGTGCCGACTGCCTCTATGTGGGCGAGGTGCTCAACATGGACCACACCTCCGTCGCCATCAGCAACTGTGACGGGCTGGTGAGTACCGCCACGGGAGAGGCAGGAAGGCAGGCAGGCAGGCACACGCTTGCGCCCGCGCATACACTCACACACACTGCTGGTGAGGAGAGGAGGTGAAGTGAAGGGGGTAGGAGGTTGGGAGCAGGTGAGGAGGAGAGGGAGGGAGGGAGGGGGGTCGGAGGAGGAAAGGGGTGGGATGCTTTAACATCTGAACAAGCAAGTGAAGATAAAATGAGTGAAGAAGAATTTGACTAGATTACTAGATTACTTAAATATGTCAATGTTGAGATGATGTCACAACACAAAAGTTTCGACCAGTGGCAACTTATCACCTACAGCAACATAGCCTTAAAATTGCTAAAAGCTAACATTAGCTGTTGCTCTTAAAAACAAACAAATTATGCAAACAAATGTACAACATTAAAAAATGTCTTTCATCGAGTGAAATGATGCATGGTAACCATATACACATAAATCCACTTAGAGGCCAAATCGAGCTAATCTCACCATCCGCCAGAATGCAGTCAGTTAGCCAAAGCTGGCCCCAGCTTTGGCTAACTGAGAGTGATTTACTTCTGGTAAATACTTAAAGGCTCATGGGTAGTCAGGGGGTGTGTCTCATCCTTCATTCCAAGGTCCTCGTAAGGAAGAAGACAAGCAGATACATTCTGACCAGCAGGTTTCTGTGTGGGTGTTCATATCACTTTAGTTTTCCACCATGGTGAGGAAGTTGCCCGTCTCAGTTAACTTCTGCTGTCACCGGTACCTAATTTACAGACTCTGTGCAGAGAAACTCTGTTGTGAAGCTCATTCGTGGTGATGCAAACGTTTTGTTCCTCGTTATTGCATTGTTAGAACGTGGTTATTACATAGTTGTTAGCACATTTATGAAGTGGTGTTCTGGAGGTAATATACGTTGTTTTAACTTATCTTCTCCTCTTTATTACATGGTTATTACGGAGGTATTCTACGGTTTTTACATGGTTATGACATGTTTAATGACACCTACTTGCAGTGGAGGTCTTCTTGGAAAGTATATGTGTTCTGTCTAGATTGCTGTCAGTCAGGAATGCCAGGTCACTGCACATGAATCACTACAGTTTAGTTAGACTGGCACAGCACAGAACTGGAGAGAGGCTGGGGGTGTCTGGACTTGTATCCTATAGTGGTAAGGAGGAGAGTGTTTTAGTGTTTGTATGTGTGTGTGTTAGTGTGTGTGTGTGTGAGTGAGTGAGTGAGTGAGTGAGTAAGGGATAGAGATGGAGAGAAAGAAGAGATACAAGGAGTGTGTGTGTAGTGAGTGAGTGAGAAAGGGAGAGTGATGAAGTGAGATAAAGAAAAGAAGAGAGAGGGTGTGTGTCAGTGTTTACATGTGAGTCTGATGTTTGCCTGCCCAGAGCACTCAGAGCTTACACAGGCGGTACAGACAGGGCTATGACCACACCCACAGTCCACATATACTGGGTTCTAATCCCTGAGTCCACAGATACTGGGTTCTAATCCCAGAGCCCATATATATTAGTAGAGGGTTCTGTAGTCTCTTTGTTGATTAATCTTGAGACAAAAAAACAATAAATCGAAACATTCTACATAACTTAACCGTTTGGGTAGAACAACGTATAGCATGGATTAGAAATGTCACTACAAGGTTTAATTTTTTATAACGAATTTAACAAACCAAAATTTCATTGAGTTTCCTGTGGCTGCTCAAATTTAGGACGTCATTACAAAATCCAGGGTTTTGTCTAAGTTGGACAAAACAAATAGATACAAAGGGAAGTATGTTTGCAGACATCTGTTTGTAGACATCAATTAATTGGTCGGTCTCAAATTGGTGGCATGATATCATCAGACAACACCATGTGACACAGACTTCAACCTCATTGTTGGGACAGAAGCAAATGATGTCATCCTGTTCCATGTTTTCCAGAGTTGGACCCAGATTCTAGAACGGTTCTCTCTCTGCTCAGTCCTCTCTGTAGAACACATGTAGACAAGATGTCACAACACGACCACAGACTTTCCCTGTCCTGTTCTCTCCAGTGTTTTCTAGGTTATTCTCTGGGTTGTTTTCTCCTGTGTTCTCTGGGTTGTTCTCTTGGTTGTTCTCTGGGATGTTCTTGAAGTGGGTCTCTGGATGGTTCTCTAGGTTGTTGTCTCCTGTATTCTCTGGGTTTTTCTTTGGGTTGTTTTTGTTTCATTGAGCAGATGTTTTTTCTCCAAAGCGACATACTGTATATACAAAATACAGCAGAATGTCAAGGGTCAGAAGTTAATATTTTTCAGTCAAGGAACGGTCTGTACTTACCAGTCACAATGCAGAGTAACGTATCAGCTACCAGGCACAGTACACAATAATATGTCAAATGATATAGGTGATTATTATGATATTGTGTGTAGCATTGTCATCATTGTTGGAAACCAGCAGTGTTGGAACTGAAAGAGGAAATGCCTGATTTACATTTTCTACTGGAAAATATGCTGCTGGGCTTTTGCTTGACTTTGCAAGCGTGTGTGTATGTATGTGCGTGCTTGTGCGTGCGTGCGTGTGTATATGTATGTGTGTGTGATTAGCAGTTTTTCCATGTAGTATTTGCCCTCCCTCATGATCCGCTTCTGTGAGTCAGCCAGCTACTGATCTTCTTGCCAGCTTCCAGCCCCTGTGTGTGTGTGTTTCTTCCATATGTGTGTGTGTTCACCATATGTGTGTGTATGCGTGCTGGGGTATGTTTCTGTGTTTGTGTTTGTCTGTTAGTCGCGTGTATGTGATTAATTCGCTAGCTTCGCTAGCTTTCCACAGAGTGCTATGTCTCCGGTCCCTGTGCTGTGTGTGAACGAGTGTGTGTCTGCACGTGTGTTTGTTTGTGTGTCTATGTGTGTGTGCGTTCTACATCTATATATTTTGCTGGAGAGTTCACTGTGTGAGAGAATCATTTTGACAGTGTCTCTAGCTGTATGTTTGACAGTCAGGGGTATAGTTTACTGTTATGGTTGAGGTTATAGGTCATGTCTTTGGTAACGGTCCAAGACATCGCAACTGTTGTCACGGTCAAAGCCTTAGCTCCACGGTCAAAGCTCGGTCTGTCCAGTGTGTGTCTCACTCAGCCTCAGCTCGTGGCCTTGTCTAGGTGGTGGTCGTGGTCATGGTTTTGTGACCGTCTTCACCGACCCCCTCACCCTACACACATTCACCTTCATCCACACACACACAAACTCTTTCTTCACACTTTGACCTCCCTGCTTACCCTAGCTTGACCTCTCATGGTCGACCAGGCCAGAGTGAGCTTACTCTTTCTGGTTGTGGGTCTGAACAATCCTCCTGCCATCTGCCTCCTAATATCTACCTCCTGCATCCTACCTCCTATCTCTTGCTTCCTACCTCCTGCTTTCTACCTCCTGCCATCTTCCTATTGCTTCCTGCCTTTTTCTTACATCCTACCTCCGACCTCCAACGTCCTACCTCTGTCTCCTTGGCTCCATAATCTGCCATCCTCAGAGACACAGGCCATATGGTTTAGGTTAAACTCTTATCTCTAGGGACCCTAGTCTTTCAGCGTGGCCCTTGAGTGAGTGTGTGTGTGTGTGTTTTTGTGTGTGTGTCTGTGTTGACAAGGTGAATCTGGCCCCTCGTGTAATAGCCCCACACCTAGGATCAGCTGACCATCGCTATGGAGACAGATCTGGACCACAGAACCACTCCTTTGTTCTGCCACAGAGGAGGGACGTCTCCACAGCCTCTTGTGTGTGTGTCACAGTGTGTTGTTTGTTTGTGAAGATGAGAAATTCTCTCCAGCTCCTGATGGAGTATGTCCTCTTTCTGGGCTGTCCCCGTCGTTCCAGAGCGAAACGCTGCCTTCTGGAACCCCTGAGGATTCCAGATTTCTGCCTGTATTTTTCTGATTCTGACAGAGTGATGTCAGATGTAATGGTCTGAATTGGTGCAGCCAAGGGACTGTGAAGGAGTCAGACATGAAGGTCAGGCAACCAGTCATTCAATCTTTCAGTCAGTCAACCTGCCAGCTAGCCAACAAGCCAGCCATCTAGTCAGTCAACCAGCCAGCCAGCCAGAAATCTTCTCAGTAGCTAACCAACCAGCCAGCCAACCAGCTAACCAGCCATCCATCCAGATATGTAACTAGCCAGTCAGCAATCCAGCCATCCAGACAACCAGCCAGCCTGCTAACAAGCTCTGTTTGTGTGTGTGCGTGTGTTTATGTTAGTATTGGTATTGTGTGCGTGTGATTAGTTGTATTGAGTGTGTGCTCTGAATGTGAACCCCATACATCTTAACATTCTAAACTCACTCTCTCGCTTTATCTCACTGCTTATCTCTTTTCTCTCTATCTCCTCCTACCACTCTGACCCCTGTCCTCCCTCACCGTCTTTTCCTCCCCCCCTCCCCCTCTATCCCCTCCTCTTCCCCCCCCCTCCCCCCCAGGCTGGTATGATTCGTACCAGGGATGAAGAGTTCTTCATCGAGCCCCTAGAGCGAGGGGGCGTGGCTGACGACGATATGGGTGTGGCCTATGAAGAGGAGGGCGGGGCTGGTAAAGAGGAGGGCGGGGGCGGGCGCCGTCACATCATGTATCGCTCCTCTGCTGTTCGCCGGCCACCTGTCAATCAAACTGCTGACTTCTACCCCCGAGGTGAGACAGACGCTACAGATACACCTGCCGTGTGTGTGTGTGTGTGTGTGTGAGACATTCCCTGTTTCTGTCTCTGCCTTTCCCCTCACACACACACACTACACACACATACCAACACTGAACTATGTGTTTTCAGTAAACCGCAAGAACTTGAACTTGGGTTCGGGAGATTATTAGTAATGATCGTGTTTAATTTCAAGTGAGTTCAATGGAAGGGTGTAGAGGAGGAGAGGACGGGAGGAATGAAGTGGGAGGTAGGAAAGGAGGGAGAGGGGGAGGGGAGGAAGGAAGGGTTTAGTTATCACTTACGTTAGAACTTACTAGGATGAGTGTCCTGTTCTCTCTGAAAGACTATCACTAAACATGTTGACGTTTTCTAGGAATTTTGCCAGCACACTCATAAGAGCAGTCACACACTCACACACACATTGGAAGCTGGAGGTTGGGGAGGCTTAGCTGCAGAGAGCAGAGGAGAAGCAAGGG